>NW_028132667.1:0-73000 GCF_964374135.1 Grampus griseus
GTAGTTTCTGACCCACAGAAGGAGACTCAAGCAGCACCCTGGACCTTCGCTGATAAGACTTTGGCACCAGGGTAGTCCTGCGTGGGCTGAATGGCCTCAACGACGTAATTCCCGGGGATGGGCCAAACTGTCCTTGTGTCTTACGAAACCCGGGGTAGCGTTCAGGGGCAAATTGTACGTTTGTCAGGCTGCCTCTGAAGTCGACCTTCTGCTTGGCAGAGAGAGAGAGAGAGAGAGAGAGAGAGAGAGAGAGAGAGAGAGAGAGAGAGAGAGAGAGAAAGAGGCGGCAGGGAAGTGTTCCCAGCATGAACCGTAAACACAGTGTTTCTTCATAGCAGCAGTGGTTCAGCCGTGAGGATCATTGGCATAACACCGAAGACCTGCTAGGCCTGTGTTCGGGAGGACTTTTGAAAGCTCGGCAGTCTAGACGGGCAGCGAAGGGAGCAGAGTGTCGCCTTTCATTCTTCTTGCAGAGAAACGATCCGAAGGGCCCAGGTACCTGTATTTGGTTGGGTCCCCTAAGAATTGGGTACACATTGGGTACACAGTGTTTTTCCATGCGAGGTGGTGAGGACCCAGGAGTCCTAGGAGTCCTGAACCAGCACCCTAGCGTCAAGCCACTGCTTTGACTAAGGCTTCTGGGCAAATGCTGCATGCCCGCAGGCACTGTGGATGCCGTTCCCGGACCTTGTTTGGATCTTCGTGACCAGTGTGGTCTGCCCTTTATGCGAAGGGGGCTCTGGCACGCCTCAGGCAAGGAAGTGGAAAGACCTTTCTTCTTTCTTGCATAGCACCCTTTCCTTTGAGACACGTTCCAGCATGCAAGGGAAGACTAGCGGAACGCTGTGTTTAGGCACCTTTGAGGCTACGAGCATTCTTCGTTCAACTAGGGACAATCCAACGTTTCTCCTAAGGTCCCGGCATCAAAGTTGAACGCAGCCCCACGTACGTGTAGTTTCTCAAGCACCAGAAGAGACACAAGAAGCACTGTGGTACCTTCTCAGAATAATATCTTGCGCAGGGAGATGAGCACTGTCCGAGGGACATAGGCGTTTTAAGGCGCTAGCTAGATCTGGGTGTCCTTGAACCTGCCAGAAGACTAGCAGGCTTCAGGAGGAAACCGTTCGTTTTCCGGACGGCATGTAAAGTCGAGTTTCTGCTGGGCCGGGAGAGACGGCAGGTATGTAAGCGGAGAATGAACAGTCAGCACAGAGCTTGTTACATTGCAGCTCAGGGTCAGCCCTGAGAGCCACTGGCATCACACCGAAGACTTTCCAGAACTCGGGTCGGGGCACAGTTGAAAGACTTGTCAATCTCTCTATCCAACGAAGGCAACAGTTTGCTGCCTTTCACACTGCGTTCCAAGAGATGATCCGGAGGTACCTGGGTCGCCGAACGGTGCTCAATCGGTCAACGGGAGTCATTGAGTGCACAGTGTTCCTCCAAAGGGACATGGTGGGGCAGAGGGAGTCCTGGGAGAAGCATTCCAGCGTTAATGCGCTGCTTTCCCTAAGGGTTCATGGAAATCGTTTGTACACGTCAAGTCGTGCGTGGAAACCCTGCCATTACGTTGAGCCTGGGGGACAGGTCTGGCTTTCCCGTTATGTGAACAAGGGCTGCTGGAGGCCTCCTGTAGCGAGTAGGAAACTGTCTGTTAGCCTAGGAAACCTGCCGTTCAATCACTCGGCATTACCACTGTGAAGAGGGCACGGGCAACAACGCTGTTTTTCACTTAAATCTGAGGCCGCAAGTGTCCTGCTTTCCCGTTGGGAAAGTAATGCTTTTCTCATTAGGCCCCTCGGTCAGACTTGACGCAGCACACGTACGTGTAGCTTCTGACCGGCGAAAAGAGACTCAAGGAGCACCCTGGACCTTCCCTGATAAAACTTCGTCACACAGGGAGCTGAAAGGCGTGACCGACGTAATTCCTTAGCTGAGGCCAAAAAGTGTCCTTTTATCCTACCAGAGCTCAGGCAGTGTTGCAGGGGCAACAAGTCCGCTTGTCAGGCTGCGCCTAAAGTCGACGGTCTGCTTGGCAAGCGAGGGCAGCTTCGTGTTCCCAGTGCGAACGCTAAGCAGGGGGTGTTTTCATTGCCGTCCTGGTTCAGCAGCGGGGACCACTTGCGGTCCACCTAAGACCTGCCAGACCCGTGTTCGGGAGGACTTTTGAAAGATGGGCAATCCAACGGTGCAACAAAGAGAGCAGTGTTTTGCCTTGAATTCACTCTTCGTTCCAAGAGACGATGCGAAGGGCCTAGGTGCCTGTACGTCGGTGGGTCGCCTCAGACGTGACAACCGGTACACATGGTGTTGCCGTGAGACGTGGTGAGGGCGCGGGAGTCCCAGGAGTCCTGAAAAGCCCACTAGCGTTTAGCCAGTGCTTTGAGTAGGGCTCCCTGGGAAATGCTGCATGCCTGCCTGGCATTTGTGGATGCAATTCCTGGACCTTGCCTTCAGCTTGGCGCTCAGTGTCGTGTGCCTTCTGTGTAAAGGCGGCTCTGGGATGCCCCAGGAATGGAAGCGGAAACCCACCACCGCTCTCAAGAAAATTCCACTTTCCTTCCAAAGACATTCCAGCATGCAAGAATGGACTGACAGAGCACTGTATTTTAGGCAGCTTTCACGCTGAACGATCCTTCTTTCCCGTTGGGAGGTACTACAGTTCTCTAAGGGTCCCGGTCTCAGAGTTGCACACAGCCCACGTGCGTATAGTTTCTCAGGAACCAAAGGGGACCCCAGGAGGACGGTGGCACCTTCTCTGAATAGTTTTGTAGCCAGGGAGTTGGTTGTGCGCTGTGCGAATGGCATGAACTCTTAAAGGTGCTAGGTATCAGATTTAGGTGCTCCCTGAACCTGCCAAAAGCCTAGCAGTGTTCGGGGGGGAAACTGTCCATTTTCCAGACTGCATCAAAGGTCGAGTTACAGCTTGCCAGGAAGAGCCGGTAGGTAAGTACACCCAGAATGAACACTACGCACCGTGTCTCACATGGCTCCTCAGCGTCAGCAGTGGGAGCCCCTGGCATGCCACCTAGGACCTTCTACACCTCTGTTCAGGGGCACTTTTGAATGTCGTGGCTATCTAGCTCTACAGCAAAGAGGAGACTTTGTCGCTTCTCAGTCTGCATTCAAAGAGGTGATCCGGAGGACTTTGACAGCGGAAAGGTGCTCAGGGGGCCAAGAAGAGTTTCGGTACACAGTGTTCTTCCAAGGGACGTGGTGAGGCAGCGGGGACCCTAGGAAAGGCATACTAACTTCAATGCACTACTCGCCTAAGGTTTCCTGGAAAACCTCTGCACGCGTCAATTCGTGGAGGGAATACCTGAACCTCACTTGGGTCGTTGTGGAACAGTAGAGTGTTCCGTTGATGGATAGAGGGCGCCCGGAGGCCTCCTGCACGGCGTAGTAAACAGAGTGTTTCTCTAGGCAAACTCCCTTTCCCCGCACATAGCCATTCTACTTGTGAAGAGAACACGAGGAACCGCACTGTTTCTCAGGACACTTTGAGGCCGCACTTCCAGCTCTCCCGCCGGGAAAATAATGCTCTTGGCTTTAGGTAACCAGTATCAAAATTGAACCCAGCACAAGCACTTGTAGTTTCTGACCCACAGAAAGAGACTCAAGCAGCACCCTGGACCATCGCTGATAAGACTTTGGCACCAGGGTAGTCCTGCGTGGGCTGAATGGCCTCAACGACGTAATTCCCGGGGATGGGCCAAACTGTCCTTGTGTCTTACGAATCCCGGGGTAGCGTTCAGGGGCAAATTGTACGTTTGTCAGGCTGCCTCTGAAGTCGACCTTCTGCTTGGCAGAGAGAGAGAGAGAGAGAGAGAGAGAGAGAGAGAGAGAGAGAGAAAGAGGCGGCAGGGAAGTGTTCCCAGCATGAACCGTAAACACACTGTTTCTTCATAGCAGCAGTGGTTCAGCCGTGAGGATCATTGGCATAACACCGAAGACCTGCTAGGCCTGTGTTCGGGAGGACTTTTGAAAGCTCGGCAGTCTAGACGGGCAGCGAAGGGAGCAGAGTGTCGCCTTTCATTCTTCTTGCAGAGAAACGATCCGAAGGGCCCAGGTACCTGTATTTGGTTGGGTCCCCTAAGAATTGGGTACACATTGGGTACACAGTGTTTTTCCATGCGAGGTGGTGAGGACCCAGGAGTCCTAGGAGTCCTGAACCAGCACCCTAGCGTCAAGCCACTGCTTTGACTAAGGCTTCTGGGCAAATGCTGCATGCCCGCAGGCACTGTGGATGCCGTTCCCGGACCTTGTTTGGATCTTCGTGACCAGTGTGGTCTGCCCTTTATGCGAAGGGGGCTCTGGCACACCTCAGGCAAGGAAGTGGAAAGACCTTTCTTCTTTCTTGCATAGCACCCTTTCCTTTGAGACACGTTCCAGCATGCAAGGGAAGACTAGCGGAACGCTGTGTTTAGGCACCTTTGAGGCTACGAGCATTCTTCGTTCAACTAGGGACAATCCAACGTTTCTCCTAAGGTCCCGGCATCAAAGTTGAACGCAGCCCCACGTACGTGTAGTTTCTCAAGCACCAGAAGAGACACAAGAAGCACTGTGGTACCTTCTCAGAATAATATCTTGCGCAGGGAGATGAGCACTGTCCGAGGGACATAGGCGTTTTAAGGCGCTAGCTAGATCTGGGTGTCCTTGAACCTGCCAGAAGACTAGCAGGCTTCAGGAGGAAACCGTTCGTTTTCCGGACGGCATGTAAAGTCGAGTTTCTGCTGGGCCGGGAGAGACGGCAGGTATGTAAGCGGAGAATGAACAGTCAGCACAGAGCTTGTTACATTGCAGCTCAGGGTCAGCCCTGAGAGCCACTGGCATCACACCGAAGACTTTCCAGAACTCGGGTCGGGGCACAGTTGAAAGACTTGTCAATCTCTCTATCCAACGAAGGCAACAGTTTGCTGCCTTTCACACTGCGTTCCAAGAGATGATCCGGAGGTACCTGGGTCGCCGAACGGTGCTCAATCGGTCAACGGGAGTCATTGAGTGCACAGTGTTCCTCCAAAGGGACATGGTGGGGCAGAGGGAGTCCTGGGAGAAGCATTCCAGCGTTAATGCGCTGCTTTCCCTAAGGGTTCATGGAAATCATTTGTACACGTCAAGTCGTGCGTGGAAACCCTGCCATTACGTTGAGCCTGGGGGACAGGTCTGGCTTTCCCGTTATGTGAACAAGGGCTGCTGGAGGCCTCCTGTAACGAGTAGGAAACTGTCTGTTAGCCTAGGAAACCTGCCGTTCAATCACTCGGCATTACCACTGTGAAGAGGGCACGGGCAACAACGCTGTTTTTCACTTAAATCTGAGGCCGCAAGTGTCCTGCTTTCCCGTTGGGAAAGTAATGCTTTTCTCATTAGGCCCCTCGGTCAGACTTGACGCAGCACACGTACGTGTAGCTTCTGACCGGCGAAAAGAGACTCAAGGAGCACCCTGGACCTTCCCTGATAAAACTTCGGCACACAGGGAGCTGAAAGGCGTGACCGACGTAATTCCTTAGCTGAGGCCAAAAAGTGTCCTTTTATCCTACCAGAGCTCAGGCAGTGTTGCAGGGGCAACAAGTCCGCTTGTCAGGCTGCGCCTAAAGTCGACGGTCTGCTTGGCAAGTGAGGGCAGCTTCGTGTTCCCAGTGCGAACGCTAAGCAGGGGGTGTTTTCATTGCCGTCCTGGTTCAGCAGCGGGGACCGCTTGCGGTCCACCTAAGACCTGCCAGACCCGTGTTCGGGAGGACTTTTGAAAGATGGGCAATCCAACGGTGCAACAAAGAGAGCAGTGTTTTGCCTTGAATTCACTCTTCGTTCCAAGAGACGATGCGAAGGGCCTAGGTGCCTGTACGTCGGTGGGTCGCCTCAGACGTGACAACCGGTACACATGGTGTTGCCGTGAGACGTGGTGAGGGCGCGGGAGTCCCAGGAGTCCTGAAAAGCCCACGAGCGTTTAGCCAGTGCTTTGAGTAGGGCTCCCTGGGAAATGCTGCATGCCTGCCTGGCATTTGTGGATGCAATTCCTGGACCTTGCCTTCAGCTTGGCGCTCAGTGTCGTGTGCCTTCTGTGTAAAGGCAGCTCTGGGATGCCCCAGGAATGGAAGCGGAAACCCACCACCGCTCTCAAGAAAATTCCACTTTCCTTCCAAAGACATTCCAGCATGCAAGAATGGACTGACAGAGCACTGTATTTTAGGCAGCTTTCACGCTGAACGATCCTTCTTTCCCGTTGGGAGGTACTACAGTTCTCTAAGGGTCCCGGTCTCAGAGTTGCACACAGCCCACGTGCGTATAGTTTCTCAGGAACCAAAGGGGACCCCAGGAGGACGGTGGCACCTTCTCTGAATAGTTTTGTAGCCAGGGAGTTGGTTGTGCGCTGTGCGAATGGCATGAACTCTTAAAGGTGCTAGGTATCAGATTTAGGTGCTCCCTGAACCTGCCAAAAGCCTAGCAGTGTTCGGGGGGGAAACTGTCCATTTTCCAGACTGCATCAAAGGTCGAGTTACAGCTTGCCAGGAAGAGCCGGTAGGTAAGTACACCCAGAATGAACACTACGCACCGTGTCTCACATGGCTCCTCAGCGTCAGCAGTGGGAGCCCCTGGCATGCCACCTAGGACCTTCTACACCTCTGTTCAGGGGCACTTTTGAATGTCGTGGCTATCTAGCTCTACAGCAAAGAGGAGACTTTGTCGCTTCTCAGTCTGCGTTCAAAGAGGTGATCCGGAGGACTTTGACAGCGGAAAGGTGCTCAGGGGGCCAAGAAGAGTTTCGGTACACAGTGTTCTTCCAAGGGACGTGGTGAGGCAGCGGGGACCCTAGGAAAGGCATACTAACTTCAATGCACTACTCGCCTAAGGTTTCCTGGAAAACCTCTGCACGCGTCAATTCGTGGAGGGAATACCTGAACCTCACTTGGGTCGTTGTGGAACAGTAGAGTGTTCCGTTGATGGATAGAGGGCGCCCGGAGGCCTCCTGCACGGCGTAGTAAACAGAGTGTTTCTCTAGGCAAACTCCCTTTCCCCGCACATAGCCATTCTACTTGTGAAGAGAACACGAGGAACCGCACTGTTTCTCAGAACACTTTGAGGCCGCACTTCCAGCTCTCCCGCCGGGAAAATAATGCTCTTGGCTTTAGGTAACCAGTATCAAAATTGAACCCAGCACAAGCACTTGTAGTTTCTGACCCACAGAAAGAGACTCAAGCAGCACCCTGGACCTTCGCTGATAAGACTTTGGCACCAGGGTAGTCCTGCGTGGGCTGAATGGCCTCAACGACGTAATTCCCGGGGATGGGCCAAACTGTCCTTGTGTCTTACGAAACCCGGGGTAGCGTTCAGGGGCAAATTGTACGTTTGTCAGGCTGCCTCTGAAGTCGACCTTCTGCTTGGCAGAGAGAGAGAGAGAGAGAGAGAGAGAGAGAGAGAGAGAGAGAGAGAGAGAAAGAGGCGGCAGGGAAGTGTTCCCAGCATGAACCGTAAACACACTGTTTCTTCATAGCAGCAGTGGTTCAGCCGTGAGGATCATTGGCATAACACCGAAGACCTGCTAGGCCTGTGTTCGGGAGGACTTTTGAAAGCTCGGCAGTCTAGACGGGCAGCGAAGGGAGCAGAGTGTCGCCTTTCATTCTTCTTGCAGAGAAACGATCCGAAGGGCCCAGGTACCTGTATTTGGTTGGGTCCCCTAAGAATTGGGTACACATTGGGTACACAGTGTTTTTCCATGCGAGGTGGTGAGGACCCAGGAGTCCTAGGAGTCCTGAACCAGCACCCTAGCATCAAGCCACTGCTTTGACTAAGGCTTCTGGGCAAATGCTGCATGCCCGCAGGCACTGTGGATGCCGTTCCCGGACCTTGTTTGGATCTTCGTGACCAGTGTGGTCTGCCCTTTATGCGAAGGGGGCTCTGGCACACCTCAGGCAAGGAAGTGGAAAGACCTTTCTTCTTTCTTGCATAGCACCCTTTCCTTTGAGACACGTTCCAGCATGCAAGGGAAGACTAGCGGAACGCTGTGTTTAGGCACCTTTGAGGCTACGAGCATTCTTCGTTCAACTAGGGACAATCCAACGTTTCTCCTAAGGTCCCGGCATCAAAGTTGAACGCAGCCCCACGTACGTGTAGTTTCTCAAGCACCAGAAGAGACACAAGAAGCACTGTGGTACCTTCTCAGAATAATATCTTGCGCAGGGAGATGAGCACTGTCCGAGGGACATAGGCGTTTTAAGGCGCTAGCTAGATCTGGGTGTCCTTGAACCTGCCAGAAGACTAGCAGGCTTCAGGAGGAAACCGTTCGTTTTCCGGACGGCATGTAAAGTCGAGTTTCTGCTGGGCCGGGAGAGACGGCAGGTATGTAAGCGGAGAATGAACAGTCAGCACAGAGCTTGTTACATTGCAGCTCAGGGTCAGCCCTGAGAGCCACTGGCATCACACCGAAGACTTTCCAGAACTCGGGTCGGGGCACAGTTGAAAGACTTGTCAATCTCTCTATCCAACGAAGGCAACAGTTTGCTGCCTTTCACACTGCGTTCCAAGAGATGATCCGGAGGTACCTGGGTCGCCGAACGGTGCTCAATCGGTCAACGGGAGTCATTGAGTGCACAGTGTTCCTCCAAAGGGACATGGTGGGGCAGAGGGAGTCCTGGGAGAAGCATTCCAGCGTTAATGCGCTGCTTTCCCTAAGGGTTCATGGAAATCGTTTGTACACGTCAAGTCGTGCGTGGAAACCCTGCCATTACGTTGAGCCTGGGGGACAGGTCTGGCTTTCCCGTTATGTGAACAAGGGCTGCTGGAGGCCTCCTGTAACGAGTAGGAAACTGTCTGTTAGCCTAGGAAACCTGCCGTTCAATCACTCGGCATTACCACTGTGAAGAGGGCACGGGCAACAACGCTGTTTTTCACTTAAATCTGAGGCCGCAAGTGTCCTGCTTTCCCGTTGGGAAAGTAATGCTTTTCTCATTAGGCCCCTCAGTCAGACTTGACGCAGCACACGTACGTGTAGCTTCTGACCGGCGAAAAGAGACTCAAGGAGCACCCTGGACCTTCCCTGATAAAACTTCGGCACACAGGGAGCTGAAAGGCGTGACCGACGTAATTCCTTAGCTGAGGCCAAAAAGTGTCCTTTTATCCTACCAGAGCTCAGGCAGTGTTGCAGGGGCAACAAGTCCGCTTGTCAGGCTGCGCCTAAAGTCGACGGTCTGCTTGGCAAGTGAGGGCAGCTTCGTGTTCCCAGTGCGAACGCTAAGCAGGGGGTGTTTTCATTGCCGTCCTGGTTCAGCAGCGGGGACCGCTTGCGGTCCACCTAAGACCTGCCAGACCCGTGTTCGGGAGGACTTTTGAAAGATGGGCAATCCAACGGTGCAACAAAGAGAGCAGTGTTTTGCCTTGAATTCACTCTTCGTTCCAAGAGACGATGCGAAGGGCCTAGGTGCCTGTACGTCGGTGGGTCGCCTCAGACGTGACAACCGGTACACATGGTGTTGCCGTGAGACGTGGTGAGGGCGCGGGAGTCCCAGGAGTCCTGAAAAGCCCACGAGCGTTTAGCCAGTGCTTTGAGTAGGGCTCCCTGGGAAATGCTGCATGCCTGCCTGGCATTTGTGGATGCAATTCCTGGACCTTGCCTTCAGCTTGGCGCTCAGTGTCGTGTGCCTTCTGTGTAAAGGCAGCTCTGGGATGCCCCAGGAATGGAAGCGGAAACCCACCACCGCTCTCAAGAAAATTCCACTTTCCTTCCAAAGACATTCCAGCATGCAAGAATGGACTGACAGAGCACTGTATTTTAGGCAGCTTTCACGCTGAACGATCCTTCTTTCCCGTTGGGAGGTACTACAGTTCTCTAAGGGTCCCGGTCTCAGAGTTGCACACAGCCCACGTGCGTATAGTTTCTCAGGAACCAAAGGGGACCCCAGGAGGACGGTGGCACCTTCTCTGAATAGTTTTGTAGCCAGGGAGTTGGTTGTGCGCTGTGCGAATGGCATGAACTCTTAAAGGTGCTAGGTATCAGATTTAGGTGCTCCCTGAACCTGCCAAAAGCCTAGCAGTGTTCGGGGGGGAAACTGTCCATTTTCCAGACTGCATCAAAGGTCGAGTTACAGCTTGCCAGGAAGAGCCGGTAGGTAAGTACACCCAGAATGAACACTACGCACCGTGTCTCACATGGCTCCTCAGCGTCAACAGTGGGAGCCCCTGGCATGCCACCTAGGACCTTCTACACCTCTGTTCAGGGGCACTTTTGAATGTCGTGGCTATCTAGCTCTACAGCAAAGAGGAGACTTTGTCGCTTCTCAGTCTGCGTTCAAAGAGGTGATCCGGAGGACTTTGACAGCGGAAAGGTGCTCAGGGGGCCAAGAAGAGTTTCGGTACACAGTGTTCTTCCAAGGGACGTGGTGAGGCAGCGGGGACCCTAGGAAAGGCATACTAACTTCAATGCACTACTCGCCTAAGGTTTCCTGGAAAACCTCTGCACGCGTCAATTCGTGGAGGGAATACCTGAACCTCACTTGGGTCGTTGTGGAACAGTAGAGTGTTCCGTTGATGGATAGAGGGCGCCCGGAGGCCTCCTGCACGGCGTAGTAAACAGAGTGTTTCTCTAGGCAAACTCCCTTTCCCCGCACATAGCCATTCTACTTGTGAAGAGAACACGAGGAACCGCACTGTTTCTCAGAACACTTTGAGGCCGCACTTCCAGCTCTCCCGCCGGGAAAATAATGCTCTTGGCTTTAGGTAACCAGTATCAAAATTGAACCCAGCACAAGCACTTGTAGTTTCTGACCCACAGAAGGAGACTCAAGCAGCACCCTGGACCTTCGCTGATAAGACTTTGGCACCAGGGTAGTCCTGCGTGGGCTGAATGGCCTCAACGACGTAATTCCCGGGGATGGGCCAAACTGTCCTTGTGTCTTACGAAACCCGGGGTAGCGTTCAGGGGCAAATTGTACGTTTGTCAGGCTGCCTCTGAAGTCGACCTTCTGCTTGGCAGAGAGAGAGAGAGAGAGAGAGAGAGAGAGAGAGAGAAAGAGGCGGCAGGGAAGTGTTCCCAGCATGAACCGTAAACACAGTGTTTCTTCATAGCAGCAGTGGTTCAGCCGTGAGGATCATTGGCATAACACCGAAGACCTGCTAGGCCTGTGTTCGGGAGGACTTTTGAAAGCTCGGCAGTCTAGACGGGCAGCGAAGGGAGCAGAGTGTCGCCTTTCATTCTTCTTGCAGAGAAACGATCCGAAGGGCCCAGGTACCTGTATTTGGTTGGGTCCCCTAAGAATTGGGTACACATTGGGTACACAGTGTTTTTCCATGCGAGGTGGTGAGGACCCAGGAGTCCTAGGAGTCCTGAACCAGCACCCTAGCGTCAAGCCACTGCTTTGACTAAGGCTTCTGGGCAAATGCTGCATGCCCGCAGGCACTGTGGATGCCGTTCCCGGACCTTGTTTGGATCTTCGTGACCAGTGTGGTCTGCCCTTTATGCGAAGGGGGCTCTGGCACGCCTCAGGCAAGGAAGTGGAAAGACCTTTCTTCTTTCTTGCATAGCACCCTTTCCTTTGAGACACGTTCCAGCATGCAAGGGAAGACTAGCGGAACGCTGTGTTTAGGCACCTTTGAGGCTACGAGCATTCTTCGTTCAACTAGGGACAATCCAACGTTTCTCCTAAGGTCCCGGCATCAAAGTTGAACACAGCCCCACGTACGTGTAGTTTCTCAAGCACCAGAAGAGACACAAGAAGCACTGTGGTACCTTCTCAGAATAATATCTTGCGCAGGGAGATGAGCACTGTCCGAGGGACATAGGCGTTTTAAGGCGCTAGCTAGATCTGGGTGTCCTTGAACCTGCCAGAAGACTAGCAGGCTTCAGGAGGAAACCGTTCGTTTTCCGGACGGCATGTAAAGTCGAGTTTCTGCTGGGCCGGGAGAGACGGCAGGTATGTAAGCGGAGAATGAACAGTCAGCACAGAGCTTGTTACATTGCAGCTCAGGGTCAGCCCTGAGAGCCACTGGCATCACACCGAAGACTTTCCAGAACTCGGGTCGGGGCACAGTTGAAAGACTTGTCAATCTCTCTATCCAACGAAGGCAACAGTTTGCTGCCTTTCACACTGCGTTCCAAGAGATGATCCGGAGGTACCTGGGTCGCCGAACGGTGCTCAATCGGTCAACGGGAGTCATTGAGTGCACAGTGTTCCTCCAAAGGGACATGGTGGGGCAGAGGGAGTCCTGGGAGAAGCATTCCAGCGTTAATGTGCTGCTTTCCCTAAGGGTTCATGGAAATCGTTTGTACACGTCAAGTCGTGCGTGGAAACCCTGCCATTACGTTGAGCCTGGGGGACAGGTCTGGCTTTCCCGTTATGTGAACAAGGGCTGCTGGAGGCCTCCTGTAGCGAGTAGGAAACTGTCTGTTAGCCTAGGAAACCTGCCGTTCAATCACTCGGCATTACCACTGTGAAGAGGGCACGGGCAACAACGCTGTTTTTCACTTAAATCTGAGGCCGCAAGTGTCCTGCTTTCCCGTTGGGAAAGTAATGCTTTTCTCATTAGGCCCCTCGGTCAGACTTGACGCAGCACACGTACGTGTAGCTTCTGACCGGCGAAAAGAGACTCAAGGAGCACCCTGGACCTTCCCTGATAAAACTTCGTCACACAGGGAGCTGAAAGGCCTGACCGACGTAATTCCTTAGCTGAGGCCAAAAAGTGTCCTTTTATCCTACCAGAGCTCAGGCAGTGTTGCAGGGGCAACAAGTCCGCTTGTCAGGCTGCGCCTAAAGTCGACGGTCTGCTTGGCAAGCGAGGGCAGCTTCGTGTTCCCAGTGCGAACGCTAAGCAGGGGGTGTTTTCATTGCCGTCCTGGTTCAGCAGCGGGGACCACTTGCGGTCCACCTAAGACCTGCCAGACCCGTGTTCGGGAGGACTTTTGAAAGATGGGCAATCCAACGGTGCAACAAAGAGAGCAGTGTTTTGCCTTGAATTCACTCTTCGTTCCAAGAGACGATGCGAAGGGCCTAGGTGCCTGTACGTCGGTGGGTCGCCTCAGACGTGACAACCGGTACACATGGTGTTGCCGTGAGACGTGGTGAGGGCGCGGGAGTCCCAGGAGTCCTGAAAAGCCCACGAGCGTTTAGCCAGTGCTTTGAGTAGGGCTCCCTGGGAAATGCTGCATGCCTGCCTGGCATTTGTGGATGCAATTCCTGGACCTTGCCTTCAGCTTGGCGCTCAGTGTCGTGTGCCTTCTGTGTAAAGGCGGCTCTGGGATGCCCCAGGAATGGAAGCGGAAACCCACCACCGCTCTCAAGAAAATTCCACTTTCCTTCCAAAGACATTCCAGCATGCAAGAATGGACTGACAGAGCACTGTATTTTAGGCAGCTTTCACGCTGAACGATCCTTCTTTCCCGTTGGGAGGTACTACAGTTCTCTAAGGATCCAGGTCTCAGAGTTGCACACAGCCCACGTGCGTATAGTTTCTCAGGAACCAAAGGGGACCCCAGGAGGACGGTGGCACCTTCTCTGAATAGTTTTGTAGCCAGGGAGTTGGTTGTGCGCTGTGCGAATGGCATGAACTCTTAAAGGTGCTAGGTATCAGATTTAGGTGCTCCCTGAACCTGCCAAAAGCCTAGCAGTGTTCGGGGGGGAAACTGTCCATTTTCCAGACTGCATCAAAGGTCGAGTTACAGCTTGCCAGGAAGAGCCGGTAGGTAAGTACACCCAGAATGAACACTACGCACCGTGTCTCACATGGCTCCTCAGCGTCAGCAGTGGGAGCCCCTGGCATGCCACCTAGGACCTTCTACACCTCTGTTCAGGGGCACTTTTGAATGTCGTGGCTATCTAGCTCTACAGCAAAGAGGAGACTTTGTCGCTTCTCAGTCTGCGTTCAAAGAGGTGATCCGGAGGACTTTGACAGCGGAAAGGTGCTCAGGGGGCCAAGAAGAGTTTCGGTACACAGTGTTCTTCCAAGGGACGTGGTGAGGCAGCGGGGACCCTAGGAAAGGCATACTAACTTCAATGCACTACTCGCCTAAGGTTTCCTGGAAAACCTCTGCACGCGTCAATTCGTGGAGGGAATACCTGAACCTCACTTGGGTCGTTGTGGAACAGTAGAGTGTTCCGTTGATGGATAGAGGGCGCCCGGAGGCCTCCTGCACGGCGTAGTAAACAGAGTGTTTCTCTAGGCAAACTCCCTTTCCCCGCACATAGCCATTCTACTTGTGAAGAGAACACGAGGAACCGCACTGTTTCTCAGGACACTTTGAGGCCGCACTTCCAGCTCTCCCGCCGGGAAAATAATGCTCTTGGCTTTAGGTAACCAGTATCAAAATTGAACCCAGCACAAGCACTTGTAGTTTCTGACCCACAGAAAGAGACTCAAGCAGCACCCTGGACCTTCGCTGATAAGACTTTGGCACCAGGGTAGTCCTGCGTGGGCTGAATGGCCTCAACGACGTAATTCCCGGGGATGGGCCAAACTGTCCTTGTGTCTTACGAAACCCGGGGTAGCGTTCAGGGGCAAATTGTACGTTTGTCAGGCTGCCTCTGAAGTCGACCTTCTGCTTGGCAGAGAGAGAGAGAGAGAGAGAGAGAGAGAGAGAGAGAGAGAGAGAGAGAGAGAGAAAAAGGCGGCAGGGAAGTGTTCCCAGCATGAACCGTAAACACAGTGTTTCTTCATAGCAGCAGTGGTTCAGCCGTGGGGATCATTGGCATAACACCGAAGACCTGCTAGGCCTGTGTTCGGGAGGACTTTTGAAAGCTCGGCAGTCTAGACGGGCAGCGAAGGGAGCAGAGTGTCGCCTTTCATTCTTCTTGCAGAGAAACGATCCGAAGGGCCCAGGTACCTGTATTTGGTTGGGTCCCCTAAGAATTGGGTACACATTGGGTACACAGTGTTTTTCCATGCGAGGTGGTGAGGACCCAGGAGTCCTAGGAGTCCTGAACCAGCACCCTAGCGTCAAGCCACTGCTTTGACTAAGGCTTCTGGGCAAATGCTGCATGCCCGCAGGCACTGTGGATGCCGTTCCCGGACCTTGTTTGGATCTTCGTGACCAGTGTGGTCTGCCCTTTATGCGAAGGGGGCTCTGGCACGCCTCAGGCAAGGAAGTGGAAAGACCTTTCTTCTTTCTTGCATAGCACCCTTTCCTTTGAGACACGTTCCAGCATGCAAGGGAAGACTAGCGGAACGCTGTGTTTAGGCACCTTTGAGGCTACGAGCATTCTTCGTTCAACTAGGGACAATCCAACGTTTCTCCTAAGGTCCCGGCATCAAAGTTGAACGCAGCCCCACGTACGTGTAGTTTCTCAAGCACCAGAAGAGACACAAGAAGCACTGTGGTACCTTCTCAGAATAATATCTTGCGCAGGGAGATGAGCACTGTCCGAGGGACATAGGCGTTTTAAGGCGCTAGCTAGATCTGGGTGTCCTTGAACCTGCCAGAAGACTAGCAGGCTTCAGGAGGAAACCGTTCGTTTTCCGGACGGCATGTAAAGTCGAGTTTCTGCTGGGCTGGGAGAGACGGCAGGTATGTAAGCGGAGAATGAACAGTCAGCACAGAGCTTGTTACATTGCAGCTCAGGGTCAGCCCTGAGAGCCACTGGCATCACACCGAAGACTTTCCAGAACTCGGGTCGGGGCACAGTTGAAAGACTTGTCAATCTCTCTATCCAACGAAGGCAACAGTTTGCTGCCTTTCACACTGCGTTCCAAGAGATGATCCGGAGGTACCTGGGTCGCCGAACGGTGCTCAATCGGTCAACGGGAGTCATTGAGTGCACAGTGTTCCTCCAAAGGGACATGGTGGGGCAGAGGGAGTCCTGGGAGAAGCATTCCAGCGTTAATGCGCTGCTTTCCCTAAGGGTTCATGGAAATCGTTTGTACACGTCAAGTCGTGCGTGGAAACCCTGCCATTACGTTGAGCCTGGGGGACAGGTCTGGCTTTCCCGTTATGTGAACAAGGGCTGCTGGAGGCCTCCTGTAACGAGTAGGAAACTGTCTGTTAGCCTAGGAAACCTGCCGTTCAATCACTCGGCATTACCACTGTGAAGAGGGCACGGGCAACAACGCTGTTTTTCACTTAAATCTGAGGCCGCAAGTGTCCTGCTTTCCCGTTGGGAAAGTAATGCTTTTCTCATTAGGCCCCTCGGTCAGACTTGACGCAGCACACGTACGTGTAGCTTCTGACCGGCGAAAAGAGACTCAAGGAGCACCCTGGACCTTCCCTGATAAAACTTCGGCACACAGGGAGCTGAAAGGCGTGACCGACGTAATTCCTTAGCTGAGGCCAAAAAGTGTCCTTTTATCCTACCAGAGCTCAGGCAGTGTTGCAGGGGCAACAAGTCCGCTTGTCAGGCTGCGCCTAAAGTCGACGGTCTGCTTGGCAAGCGAGGGCAGCTTCGTGTTCCCAGTGCGAACGCTAAGCAGGGGGTGTTTTCATTGCCGTCCTGGTTCAGCAGCGGGGACCGCTTGCGGTCCACCTAAGACCTGCCAGACCCGTGTTCGGGAGGACTTTTGAAAGATGGGCAATCCAACGGTGCAACAAAGAGAGCAGTGTTTTGCCTTGAATTCACTCTTCGTTCCAAGAGACGATGCGAAGGGCCTAGGTGCCTGTACGTCGGTGGGTCGCCTCAGACGTGACAACCGGTACACATGGTGTTGCCGTGAGACGTGGTGAGGGCGCGGGAGTCCCAGGAGTCCTGAAAAGCCCACTAGCGTTTAGCCAGTGCTTTGAGTAGGGCTCCCTGGGAAATGCTGCACGCCTGCCTGGCATTTGTGGATGCAATTCCTGGACCTTGCCTTCAGCTTGGCGCTCAGTGTCGTGTGCCTTCTGTGTAAAGGCGGCTCTGGGATGCCCCAGGAATGGAAGCGGAAACCCACCACCGCTCTCAAGAAAATTCCACTTTCCTTCCAAAGACATTCCAGCATGCAAGAATGGACTGACAGAGCACTGTATTTTAGGCAGCTTTCACGCTGAACGATCCTTCTTTCCCGTTGGGAGGTACTACAGTTCTCTAAGGGTCCCGGTCTCAGAGTTGCACACAGCCCACGTGCGTATAGTTTCTCAGGAACCAAAGGGGACCCCAGGAGGACGGTGGCACCTTCTCTGAATAGTTTTGTAGCCAGGGAGTTGGTTGTGCGCTGTGCGAATGGCATGAACTCTTAAAGGTGCTAGGTATCAGATTTAGGTGCTCCCTGAACCTGCCAAAAGCCTAGCAGTGTTCGGGGGGGAAACTGTCCATTTTCCAGACTGCATCAAAGGTCGAGTTACAGCTTGCCAGGAAGAGCCGGTAGGTAAGTACACCCAGAATGAACACTACGCACCGTGTCTCACATGGCTCCTCAGCGTCAGCAGTGGGAGCCCCTGGCATGCCACCTAGGACCTTCTACACCTCTGTTCAGGGGCACTTTTGAATGTCGTGGCTATCTAGCTCTACAGCAAAGAGGAGACTTTGTCGCTTCTCAGTCTGCGTTCAAAGAGGTGATCCGGAGGACTTTGACAGCGGAAAGGTGCTCAGGGGGCCAAGAAGAGTTTCGGTACACAGTGTTCTTCCAAGGGACGTGGTGAGGCAGCGGGGACCCTAGGAAAGGCATACTAACTTCAATGCACTACTCGCCTAAGGTTTCCTGGAAAACCTCTGCACGCGTCAATTCGTGGAGGGAATACCTGAACCTCACTTGGGTCGTTGTGGAACAGTAGAGTGTTCCGTTGATGGATAGAGGGCGCCCGGAGGCCTCCTGCACGGCGTAGTAAACAGAGTGTTTCTCTAGGCAAACTCCCTTTCCCCGCACATAGCCATTCTACTTGTGAAGAGAACACGAGGAACCGCACTGTTTCTCAGGACACTTTGAGGCCGCACTTCCAGCTCTCCCGCCGGGAAAATAATGCTCTTGGCTTTAGGTAACCAGTATCAAAATTGAACCCAGCACAAGCACTTGTAGTTTCTGACCCACAGAAAGAGACTCAAGCAGCACCCTGGACCTTCGCTGATAAGACTTTGGCACCAGGGTAGTCCTGCGTGGGCTGAATGGCCTCAACGACGTAATTCCCGGGGATGGGCCAAACTGTCCTTGTGTCTTACGAAACCCGGGGTAGCGTTCAGGGGCAAATTGTACGTTTGTCAGGCTGCCTCTGAAGTCGACCTTCTGCTTGGCAGAGAGAGAGAGAGAGAGAGAGAGAGAGAGAGAGAGAGAGAGAGAGAAAGAGGCGGCAGGGAAGTGTTCCCAGCATGAACCGTAAACACAGTGTTTCTTCATAGCAGCAGTGGTTCAGCCGTGGGGATCATTGGCATAACACCGAAGACCTGCTAGGCCTGTGTTCGGGAGGACTTTTGAAAGCTCGGCAGTCTAGACGGGCAGCGAAGGGAGCAGAGTGTCGCCTTTCATTCTTCTTGCAGAGAAACGATCCGAAGGGCCCAGGTACCTGTATTTGGTTGGGTCCCCTAAGAATTGGGTACACATTGGGTACACAGTGTTTTTCCATGCGAGGTGGTGAGGACCCAGGAGTCCTAGGAGTCCTGAACCAGCACCCTAGCGTCAAGCCACTGCTTTGACTAAGGCTTCTGGGCAAATGCTGCATGCCCGCAGGCACTGTGGATGCCGTTCCCGGACCTTGTTTGGATCTTCGTGACCAGTGTGGTCTGCCCTTTATGCGAAGGGGGCTCTGGCACGCCTCAGGCAAGGAAGTGGAAAGACCTTTCTTCTTTCTTGCATAGCACCCTTTCCTTTGAGACACGTTCCAGCATGCAAGGGAAGACTAGCGGAACGCTGTGTTTAGGCACCTTTGAGGCTACGAGCATTCTTCGTTCAACTAGGGACAATCCAACGTTTCTCCTAAGGTCCCGGCATCAAAGTTGAACGCAGCCCCACGTACGTGTAGTTTCTCAAGCACCAGAAGAGACACAAGAAGCACTGTGGTACCTTCTCAGAATAATATCTTGCGCAGGGAGATGAGCACTGTCCGAGGGACATAGGCGTTTTAAGGCGCTAGCTAGATCTGGGTGTCCTTGAACCTGCCAGAAGACTAGCAGGCTTCAGGAGGAAACCGTTCGTTTTCCGGACGGCATGTAAAGTCGAGTTTCTGCTGGGCCGGGAGAGACGGCAGGTATGTAAGCGGAGAATGAACAGTCAGCACAGAGCTTGTTACATTGCAGCTCAGGGTCAGCCCTGAGAGCCACTGGCATCACACCGAAGACTTTCCAGAACTCGGGTCGGGGCACAGTTGAAAGACTTGTCAATCTCTCTATCCGACGAAGGCAACAGTTTGCTGCCTTTCACACTGCGTTCCAAGAGATGATCCGGAGGTACCTGGGTCGCCGAACGGTGCTCAATCGGTCAACGGGAGTCATTGAGTGCACAGTGTTCCTCCAAAGGGACATGGTGGGGCAGAGGGAGTCCTGGGAGAAGCATTCCAGCGTTAATGCGCTGCTTTCCCTAAGGGTTCATGGAAATCGTTTGTACACGTCAAGTCGTGCGTGGAAACCCTGCCATTACGTTGAGCCTGGGGGACAGGTCTGGCTTTCCCGTTATGTGAACAAGGGCTGCTGGAGGCCTCCTGTAATGAGTAGGAAACTGTCTGTTAGCCTAGGAAACCTGCCGTTCAATCACTCGGCATTACCACTGTGAAGAGGGCACGGGCAACAACGCTGTTTTTCACTTAAATCTGAGGCCGCAAGTGTCCTGCTTTCCCGTTGGGAAAGTAATGCTTTTCTCATTAGGCCCCTCGGTCAGACTTGACGCAGCACACGTACGTGTAGCTTCTGACCGGCGAAAAGAGACTCAAGGAGCACCCTGGACCTTCCCTGATAAAACTTCGGCACACAGGGAGCTGAAAGGCGTGACCGACGTAATTCCTTAGCTGAGGCCAAAAAGTGTCCTTTTATCCTACCAGAGCTCAGGCAGTGTTGCAGGGGCAACAAGTCCGCTTGTCAGGCTGCGCCTAAAGTCGACGGTCTGCTTGGCAAGCGAGGGCAGCTTCGTGTTCCCAGTGCGAACGCTAAGCAGGGGGTGTTTTCATTGCCGTCCTGGTTCAGCAGCGGGGACCGCTTGCGGTCCACCTAAGACCTGCCAGACCCGTGTTCGGGAGGACTTTTGAAAGATGGGCAATCCAACGGTGCAACAAAGAGAGCAGTGTTTTGCCTTGAATTCACTCTTCGTTCCAAGAGACGATGCGAAGGGCCTAGGTGCCTGTACGTCGGTGGGTCGCCTCAGACGTGACAACCGGTACACATGGTGTTGCCGTGAGACGTGGTGAGGGCGCGGGAGTCCCAGGAGTCCTGAAAAGCCCACTAGCGTTTAGCCAGTGCTTTGAGTAGGGCTCCCTGGGAAATGCTGCACGCCTGCCTGGCATTTGTGGATGCAATTCCTGGACCTTGCCTTCAGCTTGGCGCTCAGTGTCGTGTGCCTTCTGTGTAAAGGCGGCTCTGGGATGCCCCAGGAATGGAAGCGGAAACCCACCACCGCTCTCAAGAAAATTCCACTTTCCTTCCAAAGACATTCCAGCATGCAAGAATGGACTGACAGAGCACTGTATTTTAGGCAGCTTTCACGCTGAACGATCCTTCTTTCCCGTTGGGAGGTACTACAGTTCTCTAAGGGTCCCGGTCTCAGAGTTGCACACAGCCCACGTGCGTATAGTTTCTCAGGAACCAAAGGGGACCCCAGGAGGACGGTGGCACCTTCTCTGAATAGTTTTGTAGCCAGGGAGTTGGTTGTGCGCTGTGCGAATGGCATGAACTCTTAAAGGTGCTAGGTATCAGATTTAGGTGCTCCCTGAACCTGCCAAAAGCCTAGCAGTGTTCGGGGGGGAAACTGTCCATTTTCCAGACTGCATCAAAGGTCGAGTTACAGCTTGCCAGGAAGAGCCGGTAGGTAAGTACACCCAGAATGAACACTACGCACCGTGTCTCACATGGCTCCTCAGCGTCAGCAGTGGGAGCCCCTGGCATGCCACCTAGGACCTTCTACACCTCTGTTCAGGGGCACTTTTGAATGTCGTGGCTATCTAGCTCTACAGCAAAGAGGAGACTTTGTCGCTTCTCAGTCTGCGTTCAAAGAGGTGATCCGGAGGACTTTGACAGCGGAAAGGTGCTCAGGGGGCCAAGAAGAGTTTCGGTACACAGTGTTCTTCCAAGGGACGTGGTGAGGCAGCGGGGACCCTAGGAAAGGCATACTAACTTCAATGCACTACTCGCCTAAGGTTTCCTGGAAAACCTCTGCACGCGTCAATTCGTGGAGGGAATACCTGAACCTCACTTGGGTCGTTGTGGAACAGTAGAGTGTTCCGTTGATGGATAGAGGGCGCCCGGAGGCCTCCTGCACGGCGTAGTAAACAGAGTGTTTCTCTAGGCAAACTCCCTTTCCCCGCACATAGCCATTCTACTTGTGAAGAGAACACGAGGAACCGCACTGTTTCTCAGGACACTTTGAGGCCGCACTTCCAGCTCTCCCGCCGGGAAAATAATGCTCTTGGCTTTAGGTAACCAGTATCAAAATTGAACCCAGCACAAGCACTTGTAGTTTCTGACCCACAGAAAGAGACTCAAGCAGCACCCTGGACCTTCGCTGATAAGACTTTGGCACCAGGGTAGTCCTGCGTGGGCTGAATGGCCTCAACGACGTAATTCCCGGGGATGGGCCAAACTGTCCTTGTGTCTTACGAAACCCGGGGTAGCGTTCAGGGGCAAATTGTACGTTTGTCAGGCTGCCTCTGAAGTCGACCTTCTGCTTGGCAGAGAGAGAGAGAGAGAGAGAGAGAGAGAGAGAGAGAGAAAGAGGCGGCAGGGAAGTGTTCCCAGCATGAACCGTAAACACAGTGTTTCTTCATAGCAGCAGTGGTTCAGCCGTGGGGATCATTGGCATAACACCGAAGACCTGCTAGGCCTGTGTTCGGGAGGACTTTTGAAAGCTCGGCAGTCTAGACGGGCAGCGAAGGGAGCAGAGTGTCGCCTTTCATTCTTCTTGCAGAGAAACGATCCGAAGGGCCCAGGTACCTGTATTTGGTTGGGTCCCCTAAGAATTGGGTACACATTGGGTACACAGTGTTTTTCCATGCGAGGTGGTGAGGACCCAGGAGTCCTAGGAGTCCTGAACCAGCACCCTAGCGTCAAGCCACTGCTTTGACTAAGGCTTCTGGGCAAATGCTGCATGCCCGCAGGCACTGTGGATGCCGTTCCCGGACCTTGTTTGGATCTTCGTGACCAGTGTGGTCTGCCCTTTATGCGAAGGGGGCTCTGGCACGCCTCAGGCAAGGAAGTGGAAAGACCTTTCTTCTTTCTTGCATAGCACCCTTTCCTTTGAGACACGTTCCAGCATGCAAGGGAAGACTAGCGGAACGCTGTGTTTAGGCACCTTTGAGGCTACGAGCATTCTTCGTTCAACTAGGGACAATCCAACGTTTCTCCTAAGGTCCCGGCATCAAAGTTGAACGCAGCCCCACGTACGTGTAGTTTCTCAAGCACCAGAAGAGACACAAGAAGCACTGTGGTACCTTCTCAGAATAATATCTTGCGCAGGGAGATGAGCACTGTCCGAGGGACATAGGCGTTTTAAGGCGCTAGCTAGATCTGGGTGTCCTTGAACCTGCCAGAAGACTAGCAGGCTTCAGGAGGAAACCGTTCGTTTTCCGGACGGCATGTAAAGTCGAGTTTCTGCTGGGCCGGGAGAGACGGCAGGTATGTAAGCGGAGAATGAACAGTCAGCACAGAGCTTGTTACATTGCAGCTCAGGGTCAGCCCTGAGAGCCACTGGCATCACACCGAAGACTTTCCAGAACTCGGGTCGGGGCACAGTTGAAAGACTTGTCAATCTCTCTATCCGACGAAGGCAACAGTTTGCTGCCTTTCACACTGCGTTCCAAGAGATGATCCGGAGGTACCTGGGTCGCCGAACGGTGCTCAATCGGTCAACGGGAGTCATTGAGTGCACAGTGTTCCTCCAAAGGGACATGGTGGGGCAGAGGGAGTCCTGGGAGAAGCATTCCAGCGTTAATGCGCTGCTTTCCCTAAGGGTTCATGGAAATCGTTTGTACACGTCAAGTCGTGCGTGGAAACCCTGCCATTACGTTGAGCCTGGGGGACAGGTCTGGCTTTCCCGTTATGTGAACAAGGGCTGCTGGAGGCCTCCTGTAACGAGTAGGAAACTGTCTGTTAGCCTAGGAAACCTGCCGTTCAATCACTCGGCATTACCACTGTGAAGAGGGCACGGGCAACAACGCTGTTTTTCACTTAAATCTGAGGCCGCAAGTGTCCTGCTTTCCCGTTGGGAAAGTAATGCTTTTCTCATTAGGCCCCTCGGTCAGACTTGACGCAGCACACGTACGTGTAGCTTCTGACCGGCGAAAAGAGACTCAAGGAGCACCCTGGACCTTCCCTGATAAAACTTCGGCACACAGGGAGCTGAAAGGCGTGACCGACGTAATTCCTTAGCTGAGGCCAAAAAGTGTCCTTTTATCCTACCAGAGCTCAGGCAGTGTTGCAGGGGCAACAAGTCCGCTTGTCAGGCTGCGCCTAAAGTCGACGGTCTGCTTGGCAAGCGAGGGCAGCTTCGTGTTCCCAGTGCGAACGCTAAGCAGGGGGTGTTTTCATTGCCGTCCTGGTTCAGCAGCGGGGACCGCTTGCGGTCCACCTAAGACCTGCCAGACCCGTGTTCGGGAGGACTTTTGAAAGATGGGCAATCCAACGGTGCAACAAAGAGAGCAGTGTTTTGCCTTGAATTCACTCTTCGTTCCAAGAGACGATGCGAAGGGCCTAGGTGCCTGTACGTCGGTGGGTCGCCTCAGACGTGACAACCGGTACACATGGTGTTGCCGTGAGACGTGGTGAGGGCGCGGGAGTCCCAGGAGTCCTGAAAAGCCCACTAGCGTTTAGCCAGTGCTTTGAGTAGGGCTCCCTGGGAAATGCTGCACGCCTGCCTGGCATTTGTGGATGCAATTCCTGGACCTTGCCTTCAGCTTGGCGCTCAGTGTCGTGTGCCTTCTGTGTAAAGGCGGCTCTGGGATGCCCCAGGAATGGAAGCGGAAACCCACCACCGCTCTCAAGAAAATTCCACTTTCCTTCCAAAGACATTCCAGCATGCAAGAATGGACTGACAGAGCACTGTATTTTAGGCAGCTTTCACGCTGAACGATCCTTCTTTCCCGTTGGGAGGTACTACAGTTCTCTAAGGGTCCCGGTCTCAGAGTTGCACACAGCCCACGTGCGTATAGTTTCTCAGGAACCAAAGGGGACCCCAGGAGGACGGTGGCACCTTCTCTGAATAGTTTTGTAGCCAGGGAGTTGGTTGTGCGCTGTGCGAATGGCATGAACTCTTAAAGGTGCTAGGTATCAGATTTAGGTGCTCCCTGAACCTGCCAAAAGCCTAGCAGTGTTCGGGGGGGAAACTGTCCATTTTCCAGACTGCATCAAAGGTCGAGTTACAGCTTGCCAGGAAGAGCCGGTAGGTAAGTACACCCAGAATGAACACTACGCACCGTGTCTCACATGGCTCCTCAGCGTCAGCAGTGGGAGCCCCTGGCATGCCACCTAGGACCTTCTACACCTCTGTTCAGGGGCACTTTTGAATGTCGTGGCTATCTAGCTCTACAGCAAAGAGGAGACTTTGTCGCTTCTCAGTCTGCGTTCAAAGAGGTGATCCGGAGGACTTTGACAGCGGAAAGGTGCTCAGGGGGCCAAGAAGAGTTTCGGTACACAGTGTTCTTCCAAGGGACGTGGTGAGGCAGCGGGGACCCTAGGAAAGGCATACTAACTTCAATGCACTACTCGCCTAAGGTTTCCTGGAAAACCTCTGCACGCGTCAATTCGTGGAGGGAATACCTGAACCTCACTTGGGTCGTTGTGGAACAGTAGAGTGTTCCGTTGATGGATAGAGGGCGCCCGGAGGCCTCCTGCACGGCGTAGTAAACAGAGTGTTTCTCTAGGCAAACTCCCTTTCCCCGCACATAGCCATTCTACTTGTGAAGAGAACACGAGGAACCGCACTGTTTCTCAGGACACTTTGAGGCCGCACTTCCAGCTCTCCCGCCGGGAAAATAATGCTCTTGGCTTTAGGTAACCAGTATCAAAATTGAACCCAGCACAAGCACTTGTAGTTTCTGACCCACAGAAAGAGACTCAAGCAGCACCCTGGACCTTCGCTGATAAGACTTTGGCACCAGGGTAGTCCTGCGTGGGCTGAATGGCCTCAACGACGTAATTCCCGGGGATGGGCCAAACTGTCCTTGTGTCTTACGAAACCCGGGGTAGCGTTCAGGGGCAAATTGTACGTTTGTCAGGCTGCCTCTGAAGTCGACCTTCTGCTTGGCAGAGAGAGAGAGAGAGAGAGAGAGAGAGAGAGAGAGAGAAAGAGGCGGCAGGGAAGTGTTCCCAGCATGAACCGTAAACACAGTGTTTCTTCATAGCAGCAGTGGTTCAGCCGTGGGGATCATTGGCATAACACCGAAGACCTGCTAGGCCTGTGTTCGGGAGGACTTTTGAAAGCTCGGCAGTCTAGACGGGCAGCGAAGGGAGCAGAGTGTCGCCTTTCATTCTTCTTGCAGAGAAACGATCCGAAGGGCCCAGGTACCTGTATTTGGTTGGGTCCCCTAAGAATTGGGTACACATTGGGTACACAGTGTTTTTCCATGCGAGGTGGTGAGGACCCAGGAGTCCTAGGAGTCCTGAACCAGCACCCTAGCGTCAAGCCACTGCTTTGACTAAGGCTTCTGGGCAAATGCTGCATGCCCGCAGGCACTGTGGATGCCGTTCCCGGACCTTGTTTGGATCTTCGTGACCAGTGTGGTCTGCCCTTTATGCGAAGGGGGCTCTGGCACGCCTCAGGCAAGGAAGTGGAAAGACCTTTCTTCTTTCTTGCATAGCACCCTTTCCTTTGAGACACGTTCCAGCATGCAAGGGAAGACTAGCGGAACGCTGTGTTTAGGCACCTTTGAGGCTACGAGCATTCTTCGTTCAACTAGGGACAATCCAACGTTTCTCCTAAGGTCCCGGCATCAAAGTTGAACGCAGCCCCACGTACGTGTAGTTTCTCAAGCACCAGAAGAGACACAAGAAGCACTGTGGTACCTTCTCAGAATAATATCTTGCGCAGGGAGATGAGCACTGTCCGAGGGACATAGGCGTTTTAAGGCGCTAGCTAGATCTGGGTGTCCTTGAACCTGCCAGAAGACTAGCAGGCTTCAGGAGGAAACCGTTCGTTTTCCGGACGGCATGTAAAGTCGAGTTTCTGCTGGGCCGGGAGAGACGGCAGGTATGTAAGCGGAGAATGAACAGTCAGCACAGAGCTTGTTACATTGCAGCTCAGGGTCAGCCCTGAGAGCCACTGGCATCACACCGAAGACTTTCCAGAACTCGGGTCGGGGCACAGTTGAAAGACTTGTCAATCTCTCTATCCGACGAAGGCAACAGTTTGCTGCCTTTCACACTGCGTTCCAAGAGATGATCCGGAGGTACCTGGGTCGCCGAACGGTGCTCAATCGGTCAACGGGAGTCATTGAGTGCACAGTGTTCCTCCAAAGGGACATGGTGGGGCAGAGGGAGTCCTGGGAGAAGCATTCCAGCGTTAATGCGCTGCTTTCCCTAAGGGTTCATGGAAATCGTTTGTACACGTCAAGTCGTGCGTGGAAACCCTGCCATTACGTTGAGCCTGGGGGACAGGTCTGGCTTTCCCGTTATGTGAACAAGGGCTGCTGGAGGCCTCCTGTAACGAGTAGGAAACTGTCTGTTAGCCTAGGAAACCTGCCGTTCAATCACTCGGCATTACCACTGTGAAGAGGGCACGGGCAACAACGCTGTTTTTCACTTAAATCTGAGGCCGCAAGTGTCCTGCTTTCCCGTTGGGAAAGTAATGCTTTTCTCATTAGGCCCCTCGGTCAGACTTGACGCAGCACACGTACGTGTAGCTTCTGACCGGCGAAAAGAGACTCAAGGAGCACCCTGGACCTTCCCTGATAAAACTTCGGCACACAGGGAGCTGAAAGGCGTGACCGACGTAATTCCTTAGCTGAGGCCAAAAAGTGTCCTTTTATCCTACCAGAGCTCAGGCAGTGTTGCAGGGGCAACAAGTCCGCTTGTCAGGCTGCGCCTAAAGTCGACGGTCTGCTTGGCAAGCGAGGGCAGCTTCGTGTTCCCAGTGCGAACGCTAAGCAGGGGGTGTTTTCATTGCCGTCCTGGTTCAGCAGCGGGGACCGCTTGCGGTCCACCTAAGACCTGCCAGACCCGTGTTCGGGAGGACTTTTGAAAGATGGGCAATCCAACGGTGCAACAAAGAGAGCAGTGTTTTGCCTTGAATTCACTCTTCGTTCCAAGAGACGATGCGAAGGGCCTAGGTGCCTGTACGTCGGTGGGTCGCCTCAGACGTGACAACCGGTACACATGGTGTTGCCGTGAGACGTGGTGAGGGCGCGGGAGTCCCAGGAGTCCTGAAAAGCCCACTAGCGTTTAGCCAGTGCTTTGAGTAGGGCTCCCTGGGAAATGCTGCACGCCTGCCTGGCATTTGTGGATGCAATTCCTGGACCTTGCCTTCAGCTTGGCGCTCAGTGTCGTGTGCCTTCTGTGTAAAGGCGGCTCTGGGATGCCCCAGGAATGGAAGCGGAAACCCACCACCGCTCTCAAGAAAATTCCACTTTCCTTCCAAAGACATTCCAGCATGCAAGAATGGACTGACAGAGCACTGTATTTTAGGCAGCTTTCACGCTGAACGATCCTTCTTTCCCGTTGGGAGGTACTACAGTTCTCTAAGGGTCCCGGTCTCAGAGTTGCACACAGCCCACGTGCGTATAGTTTCTCAGGAACCAAAGGGGACCCCAGGAGGACGGTGGCACCTTCTCTGAATAGTTTTGTAGCCAGGGAGTTGGTTGTGCGCTGTGCGAATGGCATGAACTCTTAAAGGTGCTAGGTATCAGATTTAGGTGCTCCCTGAACCTGCCAAAAGCCTAGCAGTGTTCGGGGGGGAAACTGTCCATTTTCCAGACTGCATCAAAGGTCGAGTTACAGCTTGCCAGGAAGAGCCGGTAGGTAAGTACACCCAGAATGAACACTACGCACCGTGTCTCACATGGCTCCTCAGCGTCAGCAGTGGGAGCCCCTGGCATGCCACCTAGGACCTTCTACACCTCTGTTCAGGGGCACTTTTGAATGTCGTGGCTATCTAGCTCTACAGCAAAGAGGAGATTTTGTCGCTTCTCAGTCTGCGTTCAAAGAGGTGATCCGGAGGACTTTGACAGCGGAAAGGTGCTCAGGGGGCCAAGAAGAGTTTCGGTACACAGTGTTCTTCCAAGGGACGTGGTGAGGCAGCGGGGACCCTAGGAAAGGCATACTAACTTCAATGCACTACTCGCCTAAGGTTTCCTGGAAAACCTCTGCACGCGTCAATTCGTGGAGGGAATACCTGAACCTCACTTGGGTCGTTGTGGAACAGTAGAGTGTTCCGTTGATGGATAGAGGGCGCCCGGAGGCCTCCTGCACGGCGTAGTAAACAGAGTGTTTCTCTAGGCAAACTCCCTTTCCCCGCACATAGCCATTCTACTTGTGAAGAGAACACGAGGAACCGCACTGTTTCTCAGGACACTTTGAGGCCGCACTTCCAGCTCTCCCGCCGGGAAAATAATGCTCTTGGCTTTAGGTAACCAGTATCAAAATTGAACCCAGCACAAGCACTTGTAGTTTCTGACCCACAGAAAGAGACTCAAGCAGCACCCTGGACCTTCGCTGATAAGACTTTGGCACCAGGGTAGTACTGCGTGGGCTGAATGGCCTCAACGACGTAATTCCCGGGGATGGGCCAAACTGTCCTTGTGTCTTACGAAACCCGGGGTAGCGTTCAGGGGCAAATTGTACGTTTGTCAGGCTGCCTCTGAAGTCGACCTTCTGCTTGGCAGAGAGAGAGAGAGAGAGAGAGAGAGAGAGAGAGAGAGAGAAAGAGGCGGCAGGGAAGTGTTCCCAGCATGAACCGTAAACACAGTGTTTCTTCATAGCAGCAGTGGTTCAGCCGTGGGGATCATTGGCATAACACCGAAGACCTGCTAGGCCTGTGTTCGGGAGGACTTTTGAAAGCTCGGCAGTCTAGACGGGCAGCGAAGGGAGCAGAGTGTCGCCTTTCATTCTTCTTGCAGAGAAACGATCCGAAGGGCCCAGGTACCTGTATTTGGTTGGGTCCCCTAAGAATTGGGTACACATTGGGTACACAGTGTTTTTCCATGCGAGGTGGTGAGGACCCAGGAGTCCTAGGAGTCCTGAACCAGCACCCTAGCGTCAAGCCACTGCTTTGACTAAGGCTTCTGGGCAAATGCTGCATGCCCGCAGGCACTGTGGATGCCGTTCCCGGACCTTGTTTGGATCTTCGTGACCAGTGTGGTCTGCCCTTTATGCGAAGGGGGCTCTGGCACGCCTCAGGCAAGGAAGTGGAAAGACCTTTCTTCTTTCTTGCATAGCACCCTTTCCTTTGAGACACGTTCCAGCATGCAAGGGAAGACTAGCGGAACGCTGTGTTTAGGCACCTTTGAGGCTACGAGCATTCTTCGTTCAACTAGGGACAATCCAACGTTTCTCCTAAGGTCCCGGCATCAAAGTTGAACGCAGCCCCACGTACGTGTAGTTTCTCAAGCACCAGAAGAGACACAAGAAGCACTGTGGTACCTTCTCAGAATAATATCTTGCGCAGGGAGATGAGCACTGTCCGAGGGACATAGGCGTTTTAAGGCGCTAGCTAGATCTGGGTGTCCTTGAACCTGCCAGAAGACTAGCAGGCTTCAGGAGGAAACCGTTCGTTTTCCGGACGGCATGTAAAGTCGAGTTTCTGCTGGGCCGGGAGAGACGGCAGGTATGTAAGCGGAGAATGAACAGTCAGCACAGAGCTTGTTACATTGCAGCTCAGGGTCAGCCCTGAGAGCCACTGGCATCACACCGAAGACTTTCCAGAACTCGGGTCGGGGCACAGTTGAAAGACTTGTCAATCTCTCTATCCGACGAAGGCAACAGTTTGCTGCCTTTCACACTGCGTTCCAAGAGATGATCCGGAGGTACCTGGGTCGCCGAACGGTGCTCAATCGGTCAACGGGAGTCATTGAGTGCACAGTGTTCCTCCAAAGGGACATGGTGGGGCAGAGGGAGTCCTGGGAGAAGCATTCCAGCGTTAATGCGCTGCTTTCCCTAAGGGTTCATGGAAATCGTTTGTACACGTCAAGTCGTGCGTGGAAACCCTGCCATTACGTTGAGCCTGGGGGACAGGTCTGGCTTTCCCGTTATGTGAACAAGGGCTGCTGGAGGCCTCCTGTAACGAGTAGGAAACTGTCTGTTAGCCTAGGAAACCTGCCGTTCAATCACTCGGCATTACCACTGTGAAGAGGGCACGGGCAACAACGCTGTTTTTCACTTAAATCTGAGGCCGCAAGTGTCCTGCTTTCCCGTTGGGAAAGTAATGCTTTTCTCATTAGGCCCCTCGGTCAGACTTGACGCAGCACACGTACGTGTAGCTTCTGACCGGCGAAAAGAGACTCAAGGAGCACCCTGGACCTTCCCTGATAAAACTTCGGCACACAGGGAGCTGAAAGGCGTGACCGACGTAATTCCTTAGCTGAGGCCAAAAAGTGTCCTTTTATCCTACCAGAGCTCAGGCAGTGTTGCAGGGGCAACAAGTCCGCTTGTCAGGCTGCGCCTAAAGTCGACGGTCTGCTTGGCAAGCGAGGGCAGCTTCGTGTTCCCAGTGCGAACGCTAAGCAGGGGGTGTTTTCATTGCCGTCCTGGTTCAGCAGCGGGGACCGCTTGCGGTCCACCTAAGACCTGCCAGACCCGTGTTCGGGAGGACTTTTGAAAGATGGGCAATCCAACGGTGCAACAAAGAGAGCAGTGTTTTGCCTTGAATTCACTCTTCATTCCAAGAGACGATGCGAAGGGCCTAGGTGCCTGTACGTCGGTGGGTCGCCTCAGACGTGACAACCGGTACACATGGTGTTGCCGTGAGACGTGGTGAGGGCGCGGGAGTCCCAGGAGTCCTGAAAAGCCCACTAGCGTTTAGCCAGTGCTTTGAGTAGGGCTCCCTGGGAAATGCTGCACGCCTGCCTGGCATTTGTGGATGCAATTCCTGGACCTTGCCTTCAGCTTGGCGCTCAGTGTCGTGTGCCTTCTGTGTAAAGGCGGCTCTGGGATGCCCCAGGAATGGAAGCGGAAACCCACCACCGCTCTCAAGAAAATTCCACTTTCCTTCCAAAGACATTCCAGCATGCAAGAATGGACTGACAGAGCACTGTATTTTAGGCAGCTTTCACGCTGAACGATCCTTCTTTCCCGTTGGGAGGTACTACAGTTCTCTAAGGGTCCCGGTCTCAGAGTTGCACACAGCCCACGTGCGTATAGTTTCTCAGGAACCAAAGGGGACCCCAGGAGGACGGTGGCACCTTCTCTGAATAGTTTTGTAGCCAGGGAGTTGGTTGTGCGCTGTGCGAATGGCATGAACTCTTAAAGGTGCTAGGTATCAGATTTAGGTGCTCCCTGAACCTGCCAAAAGCCTAGCAGTGTTCGGGGGGGAAACTGTCCATTTTCCAGACTGCATCAAAGGTCGAGTTACAGCTTGCCAGGAAGAGCCGGTAGGTAAGTACACCCAGAATGAACACTACGCACCGTGTCTCACATGGCTCCTCAGCGTCAGCAGTGGGAGCCCCTGGCATGCCACCTAGGACCTTCTACACCTCTGTTCAGGGGCACTTTTGAATGTCGTGGCTATCTAGCTCTACAGCAAAGAGGAGACTTTGTCGCTTCTCAGTCTGCGTTCAAAGAGGTGATCCGGAGGACTTTGACAGCGGAAAGGTGCTCAGGGGGCCAAGAAGAGTTTCGGTACACAGTGTTCTTCCAAGGGACGTGGTGAGGCAGCGGGGACCCTAGGAAAGGCATACTAACTTCAATGCACTACTCGCCTAAGGTTTCCTGGAAAACCTCTGCACGCGTCAATTCGTGGAGGGAATACCTGAACCTCACTTGGGTCGTTGTGGAACAGTAGAGTGTTCCGTTGATGGATAGAGGGCGCCCGGAGGCCTCCTGCACGGCGTAGTAAACAGAGTGTTTCTCTAGGCAAACTCCCTTTCCCCGCACATAGCCATTCTACTTGTGAAGAGAACACGAGGAACCGCACTGTTTCTCAGGACACTTTGAGGCCGCACTTCCAGCTCTCCCGCCGGGAAAATAATGCTCTTGGCTTTAGGTAACCAGTATCAAAATTGAACCCAGCACAAGCACTTGTAGTTTCTGACCCACAGAAAGAGACTCAAGCAGCACCCTGGACCTTCGCTGATAAGACTTTGGCACCAGGGTAGTCCTGCGTGGGCTGAATGGCCTCAACGACGTAATTCCCGGGGATGGGCCAAACTGTCCTTGTGTCTTACGAAACCCGGGGTAGCGTTCAGGGGCAAATTGTACGTTTGTCAGGCTGCCTCTGAAGTCGACCTTCTGCTTGGCAGAGAGAGAGAGAGAGAGAGAGAGAGAGAGAGAGAGAAAGAGGCGGCAGGGAAGTGTTCCCAGCATGAACCGTAAACACAGTGTTTCTTCATAGCAGCAGTGGTTCAGCCGTGGGGATCATTGGCATAACACCGAAGACCTGCTAGGCCTGTGTTCGGGAGGACTTTTGAAAGCTCGGCAGTCTAGACGGGCAGCGAAGGGAGCAGAGTGTCGCCTTTCATTCTTCTTGCAGAGAAACGATCCGAAGGGCCCAGGTACCTGTATTTGGTTGGGTCCCCTAAGAATTGGGTACACATTGGGTACACAGTGTTTTTCCATGCGAGGTGGTGAGGACCCAGGAGTCCTAGGAGTCCTGAACCAGCACCCTAGCGTCAAGCCACTGCTTTGACTAAGGCTTCTGGGCAAATGCTGCATGCCCGCAGGCACTGTGGATGCCGTTCCCGGACCTTGTTTGGATCTTTGTGACCAGTGTGGTCTGCCCTTTATGCGAAGGGGGCTCTGGCACGCCTCAGGCAAGGAAGTGGAAAGACCTTTCTTCTTTCTTGCATAGCACCCTTTCCTTTGAGACACGTTCCAGCATGCAAGGGAAGACTAGCGGAACGCTGTGTTTAGGCACCTTTGAGGCTACGAGCATTCTTCGTTCAACTAGGGACAATCCAACGTTTCTCCTAAGGTCCCGGCATCAAAGTTGAACACAGCCCCACGTACGTGTAGTTTCTCAAGCACCAGAAGAGACACAAGAAGCACTGTGGTACCTTCTCAGAATAATATCTTGCGCAGGGAGATGAGCACTGTCCGAGGGACATAGGCGTTTTAAGGCGCTAGCTAGATCTGGGTGTCCTTGAACCTGCCAGAAGACTAGCAGGCTTCAGGAGGAAACCGTTCGTTTTCCGGACGGCATGTAAAGTCGAGTTTCTGCTGGGCCGGGAGAGACGGCAGGTATGTAAGCGGAGAATGAACAGTCAGCACAGAGCTTGTTACATTGCAGCTCAGGGTCAGCCCTGAGAGCCACTGGCATCACACCGAAGACTTTCCAGAACTCGGGTCGGGGCACAGTTGAAAGACTTGTCAATCTCTCTATCCAACGAAGGCAACAGTTTGCTGCCTTTCACACTGCGTTCCAAGAGATGATCCGGAGGTACCTGGGTCGCCGAACGGTGCTCAATCGGTCAACGGGAGTCATTGAGTGCACAGTGTTCCTCCAAAGGGACATGGTGGGGCAGAGGGAGTCCTGGGAGAAGCATTCCAGCGTTAATGCGCTGCTTTCCCTAAGGGTTCATGGAAATCGTTTGTACACGTCAAGTCGTGCGTGGAAACCCTGCCATTACGTTGAGCCTGGGGGACAGGTCTGGCTTTCCCGTTATGTGAACAAGGGCTGCTGGAGGCCTCCTGTAACGAGTAGGAAACTGTCTGTTAGCCTAGGAAACCTGCCGTTCAATCACTCGGCATTACCACTGTGAAGAGGGCACGGGCAACAACGCTGTTTTTCACTTAAATCTGAGGCCGCAAGTGTCCTGCTTTCCCGTTGGGAAAGTAATGCTTTTCTCATTAGGCCCCTCAGTCAGACTTGACGCAGCACACGTACGTGTAGCTTCTGACCGGCGAAAAGAGACTCAAGGAGCACCCTGGACCTTCCCTGATAAAACTTCGTCACACAGGGAGCTGAAAGGCGTGACCGACGTAATTCCTTAGCTGAGGCCAAAAAGTGTCCTTTTATCCTACCAGAGCTCAGGCAGTGTTGCAGGGGCAACAAGTCCGCTTGTCAGGCTGCGCCTAAAGTCGACGGTCTGCTTGGCAAGCGAGGGCAGCTTCGTGTTCCCAGTGCGAACGCTAAGCAGGGGGTGTTTTCATTGCCGTCCTGGTTCAGCAGCGGGGACCGCTTGCGGTCCACCTAAGACCTGCCAGACCCGTGTTCGGGAGGACTTTTGAAAGATGGGCAATCCAACGGTGCAACAAAGAGAGCAGTGTTTTGCCTTGAATTCACTCTTCGTTCCAAGAGACGATGCGAAGGGCCTAGGTGCCTGTACGTCGGTGGGTCGCCTCAGACGTGACAACCGGTACACATGGTGTTGCCGTGAGACGTGGTGAGGGCGCGGGAGTCCCAGGAGTCCTGAAAAGCCCACTAGCGTTTAGCCAGTGCTTTGAGTAGGGCTCCCTGGGAAATGCTGCATGCCTGCCTGGCATTTGTGGATGCAATTCCTGGACCTTGCCTTCAGCTTGGCGCTCAGTGTCGTGTGCCTTCTGTGTAAAGGCGGCTCTGGGATGCCCCAGGAATGGAAGCGGAAACCCACCACCGCTCTCAAGAAAATTCCACTTTCCTTCCAAAGACATTCCAGCATGCAAGAATGGACTGACAGAGCACTGTATTTTAGGCAGCTTTCACGCTGAACGATCCTTCTTTCCCGTTGGGAGGTACTACAGTTCTCTAAGGGTCCCGGTCTCAGAGTTGCACACAGCCCACGTGCGTATAGTTTCTCAGGAACCAAAGGGGACCCCAGGAGGATGGTGGCACCTTCTCTGAATAGTTTTGTAGCCAGGGAGTTGGTTGTGCGCTGTGCGAATGGCATGAACTCTTAAAGGTGCTAGGTATCAGATTTAGGTGCTCCCTGAACCTGCCAAAAGCCTAGCAGTGTTCGGGGGGGAAACTGTCCATTTTCCAGACTGCATCAAAGGTCGAGTTACAGCTTGCCAGGAAGAGCCGGTAGGTAAGTACACCCAGAATGAACACTACGCACCGTGTCTCACATGGCTCCTCAGCGTCAGCAGTGGGAGCCCCTGGCATGCCACCTAGGACCTTCTACACCTCTGTTCAGGGGCACTTTTGAATGTCGTGGCTATCTAGCTCTACAGCAAAGAGGAGACTTTGTCGCTTCTCAGTCTGCGTTCAAAGAGGTGATCCGGAGGACTTTGACAGCGGAAAGGTGCTCAGGGGGCCAAGAAGAGTTTCGGTACACAGTGTTCTTCCAAGGGACGTGGTGAGGCAGCGGGGACCCTAGGAAAGGCATACTAACTTCAATGCACTACTCGCCTAAGGTTTCCTGGAAAACCTCTGCACGCGTCAATTCATGGAGGGAATACCTGAACCTCACTTGGGTCGTTGTGGAACAGTAGAGTGTTCTGTTGATGGATAGAGGGCACCCGGAGGCCTCCTGCACGGCGTAGTAAACAGAGTGTTTCTCTAGGCAAACTCCCTTTCCCCGCACATAGCCATTCTACTTGTGAAGAGAACACGAGGAACCGCACTGTTTCTCAGGACACTTTGAGGCCGCACTTCCAGCTCTCCCGCCGGGAAAATAATGCTCTTGGCTTTAGGTAACCAGTATCAAAATTGAACCCAGCACAAGCACTTGTAGTTTCTGACCCACAGAAAGAGACTCAAGCAGCACCCTGGACCTTCGCTGATAAGACTTTGGCACCAGGGTAGTCCTGCGTGGGCTGAATGGCCTCAACGACGTAATTCCCGGGGATGGGCCAAACTGTCCTTGTGTCTTACGAAACCCGGGGTAGCGTTCAGGGGCAAATTGTACGTTTGTCAGGCTGCCTCTGAAGTCGACCTTCTGCTTGGGAGAGAGAGAGAGAGAGAGAGAGAGAGAGAGAGAGAGAGAGAGAGAGAGAGAGAGAAAGAGGCGGCAGGGAAGTGTTCCCAGCATGAACCGTAAACACAGTGTTTCTTCATAGCAGCAGTGGTTCAGCCGTGGGGATCATTGGCATAACACCGAAGACCTGCTAGGCCTGTGTTCGGGAGGACTTTGGAAGCTCGGCAGTCTAGACGGGCAGCGAAGGGAGCAGAGTGTCGCCTTTCATTCTTCTTGCAGAGAAACGATCCGAAGGGCCCAGGTACCTGTATTTGGTTGGGTCCCCTAAGAATTGGGTACACATTGGGTACACAGTGTTTTTCCATGCGAGGTGGTGAGGACCCAGGAGTCCTAGGAGTCCTGAACCAGCACCCTAGCGTCAAGCCACTGCTTTGACTAAGGCTTCTGGGCAAATGCTGCATGCCCGCAGGCACTGTGGATGCCGTTCCCGGACCTTGTTTGGATCTTCGTGACCAGTGTGGTCTGCCCTTTATGCGAAGGGGGCTCTGGCACGCCTCAGGCAAGGAAGTGGAAAGACCTTTCTTCTTTCTTGCATAGCACCCTTTCCTTTGAGACACGTTCCAGCATGCAAGGGAAGACTAGCGGAACGCTGTGTTTAGGCACCTTTGAGGCTACGAGCATTCTTCGTTCAACTAGGGACAATCCAACGTTTCTCCTAAGGTCCCGGCATCAAAGTTGAACGCAGCCCCACGTACGTGTAGTTTCTCAAGCACCAGAAGAGACACAAGAAGCACTGTGGTACCTTCTCAGAATAATATCTTGCGCAGGGAGATGAGCACTGTCCGAGGGACATAGGCGTTTTAAGGCGCTAGCTAGATCTGGGTGTCCTTGAACCTGCCAGAAGACTAGCAGGCTTCAGGAGGAAACCGTTCGTTTTCCGGACGGCATGTAAAGTCGAGTTTCTGCTGGGCCGGGAGAGACGGCAGGTATGTAAGCGGAGAATGAACAGTCAGCACAGAGCTTGTTACATTGCAGCTCAGGGTCAGCCCTGAGAGCCACTGGCATCACACCGAAGACTTTCCAGAACTCGGGTCGGGGCACAGTTGAAAGACTTGTCAATCTCTCTATCCAACGAAGGCAACAGTTTGCTGCCTTTCACACTGCGTTCCAAGAGATGATCCGGAGGTACCTGGGTCGCCGAACGGTGCTCAATCGGTCAACGGGAGTCATTGAGTGCACAGTGTTCCTCCAAAGGGACATGGTGGGGCAGAGGGAGTCCTGGGAGAAGCATTCCAGCGTTAATGCGCTGCTTTCCCTAAGGGTTCATGGAAATCGTTTGTACACGTCAAGTCGTGCGTGGAAACCCTGCCATTACGTTGAGCCTGGGGGACAGGTCTGGCTTTCCCGTTATGTGAACAAGGGCTGCTGGAGGCCTCCTGTAACGAGTAGGAAACTGTCTGTTAGCCTAGGAAACCTGCCGTTCAATCACTCGGCATTACCACTGTGAAGAGGGCACGGGCAACAACGCTGTTTTTCACTTAAATCTGAGGCCGCAAGTGTCCTGCTTTCCCGTTGGGAAAGTAATGCTTTTCTCATTAGGCCCCTCGGTCAGACTTGACGCAGCACACGTACGTGTAGCTTCTGACCGGCGAAAAGAGACTCAAGGAGCACCCTGGACCTTCCCTGATAAAACTTCGTCACACAGGGAGCTGAAAGGCGTGACCGACGTAATTCCTTAGCTGAGGCCAAAAAGTGTCCTTTTATCCTACCAGAGCTCAGGCAGTGTTGCAGGGGCAACAAGTCCGCTTGTCAGGCTGCGCCTAAAGTCGACGGTCTGCTTGGCAAGCGAGGGCAGCTTCGTGTTCCCAGTGCGAACGCTAAGCAGGGGGTGTTTTCATTGCCGTCCTGGTTCAGCAGCGGGGACCGCTTGCGGTCCACCTAAGACCTGCCAGACCCGTGTTCGGGAGGACTTTTGAAAGATGGGCAATCCAACGGTGCAACAAAGAGAGCAGTGTTTTGCCTTGAATTCACTCTTCGTTCCAAGAGACGATGCGAAGGGCCTAGGTGCCTGTACGTCGGTGGGTCGCCTCAGACGTGACAACCGGTACACATGGTGTTGCCGTGAGACGTGGTGAGGGCGCGGGAGTCCCAGGAGTCCTGAAAAGCCCACTAGCGTTTAGCCAGTGCTTTGAGTAGGGCTCCCTGGGAAATGCTGCATGCCTGCCTGGCATTTGTGGATGCAATTCCTGGACCTTGCCTTCAGCTTGGCGCTCAGTGTCGTGTGCCTTCTGTGTAAAGGCGGCTCTGGGATGCCCCAGGAATGGAAGCGGAAACCCACCACCGCTCTCAAGAAAATTCCACTTTCCTTCCAAAGACATTCCAGCATGCAAGAATGGACTGACAGAGCACTGTATTTTAGGCAGCTTTCACGCTGAACGATCCTTCTTTCCCGTTGGGAGGTACTACAGTTCTCTAAGGGTCCCGGTCTCAGAGTTGCACACAGCCCACGTGCGTATAGTTTCTCAGGAACCAAAGGGGACCCCAGGAGGACGGTGGCACCTTCTCTGAATAGTTTTGTAGCCAGGGAGTTGGTTGTGCGCTGTGCGAATGGCATGAACTCTTAAAGGTGCTAGGTATCAGATTTAGGTGCTCCCTGAACCTGCCAAAAGCCTAGCAGTGTTCGGGGGGGAAACTGTCCATTTTCCAGACTGCATCAAAGGTCGAGTTACAGCTTGCCAGGAAGAGCCGGTAGGTAAGTACACCCAGAATGAACACTACGCACCGTGTCTCACATGGCTCCTCAGCGTCAGCAGTGGGAGCCCCTGGCATGCCACCTAGGACCTTCTACACCTCTGTTCAGGGGCACTTTTGAATGTCGTGGCTATCTAGCTCTACAGCAAAGAGGAGACTTTGTCGCTTCTCAGTCTGCGTTCAAAGAGGTGATCCGGAGGACTTTGACAGCGGAAAGGTGCTCAGGGGGCCAAGAAGAGTTTCGGTACACAGTGTTCTTCCAAGGGACGTGGTGAGGCAGCGGGGACCCTAGGAAAGGCATACTAACTTCAATGCACTACTCGCCTAAGGTTTCCTGGAAAACCTCTGCACGCGTCAATTCGTGGAGGGAATACCTGAACCTCACTTGGGTCGTTGTGGAACAGTAGAGTGTTCCGTTGATGGATAGAGGGCGCCCGGAGGCCTCCTGCACGGCGTAGTAAACAGAGTGTTTCTCTAGGCAAACTCCCTTTCCCCGCACATAGCCATTCTACTTGTGAAGAGAACACGAGGAACCGCACTGTTTCTCAGGACACTTTGAGGCCGCACTTCCAGCTCTCCCGCCGGGAAAATAATGCTCTTGGCTTTAGGTAACCAGTATCAAAATTGAACCCAGCACAAGCACTTGTAGTTTCTGACCCACAGAAAGAGACTCAAGCAGCACCCTGGACCTTCGCTGATAAGACTTTGGCACCAGGGTAGTCCTGCGTGGGCTGAATGGCCTCAACGACGTAATTCCCGGGGATGGGCCAAACTGTCCTTGTGTCTTACGAAACCCGGGGTAGCGTTCAGGGGCAAATTGTACGTTTGTCAGGCTGCCTCTGAAGTCGACCTTCTGCTTGGGGGAGAGAGAGAGAGAGAGAGAGAGAGAGAGAGAGAGAGAGAGAGAGAGAGAGGGAGAAAGAGGCGGCAGGGAAGTGTTCCCAGCATGAACCGTAAACACAGTGTTTCTTCATAGCAGCAGTGGTTCAGCCGTGGGGATCATTGGCATAACACCGAAGACCTGCTAGGCCTGTGTTCGGGAGGACTTTTGAAAGCTCGGCAGTCTAGACGGGCAGCGAAGGGAGCAGAGTGTCGCCTTTCATTCTTCTTGCAGAGAAACGATCCGAAGGGCCCAGGTACCTGTATTTGGTTGGGTCCCCTAAGAATTGGGTACACATTGGGTACACAGTGTTTTTCCATGCGAGGTGGTGAGGACCCAGGAGTCCTAGGAGTCCTGAACCAGCACCCTAGCGTCAAGCCACTGCTTTGACTAAGGCTTCTGGGCAAATGCTGCATGCCCGCAGGCACTGTGGATGCCGTTCCCGGACCTTGTTTGGATCTTCGTGACCAGTGTGGTCTGCCCTTTATGCGAAGGGGGCTCTGGCACGCCTCAGGCAAGGAAGTGGAAAGACCTTTCTTCTTTCTTGCATAGCACCCTTTCCTTTGAGACACGTTCCAGCATGCAAGGGAAGACTAGCGGAATGCTGTGTTTAGGCACCTTTGAGGCTACGAGCATTCTTCGTTCAACTAGGGACAATCCAACGTTTCTCCTAAGGTCCCGGCATCAAAGTTGAATGCAGCCCCACGTACGTGTAGTTTCTCAAGCACCAGAAGAGACACAAGAAGCACTGTGGTACCTTCTCAGAATAATATCTTGCGCAGGGAGATGAGCACTGTCCGAGGGACATAGGCGTTTTAAGGCGCTAGCTAGATCTGGGTGTCCTTGAACCTGCCAGAAGACTAGCAGGCTTCAGGAGGAAACCGTTCGTTTTCCGGACGGCATGTAAAGTCGAGTTTCTGCTGGGCCGGGAGAGACGGCAGGTATGTAAGCGGAGAATGAACAGTCAGCACAGAGCTTGTTACATTGCAGCTCAGGGTCAGCCCTGAGAGCCACTGGCATCACACCGAAGACTTTCCAGAACTCGGGTCGGGGCACAGTTGAAAGACTTGTCAATCTCTCTATCCAACGAAGGCAACAGTTTGCTGCCTTTCACACTGCGTTCCAAGAGATGATCCGGAGGTACCTGGGTCGCCGAACGGTGCTCAATCGGTCAACGGGAGTCATTGAGTGCACAGTGTTCCTCCAAAGGGACATGGTGGGGCAGAGGGAGTCCTGGGAGAAGCATTCCAGCGTTAATGCGCTGCTTTCCCTAAGGGTTCATGGAAATCGTTTGTACACGTCAAGTCGTGCGTGGAAACCCTGCCATTACGTTGAGCCTGGGGGACAGGTCTGGCTTTCCCGTTATGTGAACAAGGGCTGCTGGAGGCCTCCTGTAACGAGTAGGAAACTGTCTGTTAGCCTAGGAAACCTGCCGTTCAATCACTCGGCATTACCACTGTGAAGAGGGCACGGGCAACAACGCTGTTTTTCACTTAAATCTGAGGCCGCAAGTGTCCTGCTTTCCCGTTGGGAAAGTAATGCTTTTCTCATTAGGCCCCTCGGTCAGACTTGACGCAGCACACGTACGTGTAGCTTCTGACCGGCGAAAAGAGACTCAAGGAGCACCCTGGACCTTCCCTGATAAAACTTCGGCACACAGGGAGCTGAAAGGCGTGACCGACGTAATTCCTTAGCTGAGGCCAAAAAGTGTCCTTTTATCCTACCAGAGCTCAGGCAGTGTTGCAGGGGCAACAAGTCCGCTTGTCAGGCTGCGCCTAAAGTCGACGGTCTGTTTGGCAAGCGAGGGCAGCTTCGTGTTCCCAGTGCGAACGCTAAGCAGGGGGTGTTTTCATTGCCATCCTGGTTCAGCAGCGGGGACCGCTTGCGGTCCACCTAAGACCTGCCAGACCCGTGTTCGGGAGGACTTTTGAAAGATGGGCAATCCAACGGTGCAACAAAGAGAGCAGTGTTTTGCCTTGAATTCACTCTTCGTTCCAAGAGACGATGCGAAGGGCCTAGGTGCCTGTACGTCGGTGGGTCGCCTCAGACGTGACAACCGGTACACATGGTGTTGCCGTGAGACGTGGTGAGGGCGCGGGAGTCCCAGGAGTCCTGAAAAGCCCACTAGCGTTTAGCCAGTGCTTTGAGTAGGGCTCCCTGGGAAATGCTGCACGCCTGCCTGGCATTTGTGGATGCAATTCCTGGACCTTGCCTTCAGCTTGGCGCTCAGTGTCGTGTGCCTTCTGTGTAAAGGCGGCTCTGGGATGCCCCAGGAATGGAAGCGGAAACCCACCACCGCTCTCAAGAAAATTCCACTTTCCTTCCAAAGACATTCCAGCATGCAAGAATGGACTGACAGAGCACTGTATTTTAGGCAGCTTTCACGCTGAACGATCCTTCTTTCCCGTTGGGAGGTACTACAGTTCTCTAAGGGTCCCGGTCTCAGAGTTGCACACAGCCCACGTGCGTATAGTTTCTCAGGAACCAAAGGGGACCCCAGGAGGACGGTGGCACCTTCTCTGAATAGTTTTGTAGCCAGGGAGTTGGTTGTGCGCTGTGCGAATGGCATGAACTCTTAAAGGTGCTAGGTATCAGATTTAGGTGCTCCCTGAACCTGCCAAAAGCCTAGCAGTGTTCGGGGGGGAAACTGTCCATTTTCCAGACTGCATCAAAGGTCGAGTTACAGCTTGCCAGGAAGAGCCGGTAGGTAAGTACACCCAGAATGAACACTACGCACCGTGTCTCACATGGCTCCTCAGCGTCAGCAGTGGGAGCCCCTGGCATGCCACCTAGGACCTTCTACACCTCTGTTCAGGGGCACTTTTGAATGTCGTGGCTATCTAGCTCTACAGCAAAGAGGAGACTTTGTCGCTTCTCAGTCTGCGTTCAAAGAGGTGATCCGGAGGACTTTGACAGCGGAAAGGTGCTCAGGGGGCCAAGAAGAGTTTCGGTACACAGTGTTCTTCCAAGGGACGTGGTGAGGCAGCGGGGACCCTAGGAAAGGCATACTAACTTCAATGCACTACTCGCCTAAGGTTTCCTGGAAAACCTCTGCACGCGTCAATTCGTGGAGGGAATACCTGAACCTCACTTGGGTCGTTGTGGAACAGTAGAGTGTTCCGTTGATGGATAGAGGGCGCCCGGAGGCCTCCTGCACGGCGTAGTAAACAGAGTGTTTCTCTAGGCAAACTCCCTTTCCCCGCACATAGCCATTCTACTTGTGAAGAGAACACGAGGAACCGCACTGTTTCTCAGGACACTTTGAGGCCGCACTTCCAGCTCTCCCGCCGGGAAAATAATGCTCTTGGCTTTAGGTAACCAGTATCAAAATTGAACCCAGCACAAGCACTTGTAGTTTCTGACCCACAGAAAGAGACTCAAGCAGCACCCTGGACCTTCGCTGATAAGACTTTGGCACCAGGGTAGTCCTGCGTGGGCTGAATGGCCTCAACGACGTAATTCCCGGGGATGGGCCAAACTGTCCTTGTGTCTTACGAAACCCGGGGTAGCATTTGGGGCAAATTGTACGTTTGTCAGGCTGCCTCTGAAGTCGACCTTCTGCTTGGCAGAGAGAGAGAGAGAGAGAGAGAGAGAGAGAGAGGCGGCAGGGAAGTGTTCCCAGCATGAACCGTAAACACAGTGTTTCTTCATAGCAGCAGTGGTTCAGCCGTGGGGATCATTGGCATAACACCGAAGACCTGCTAGGCCTGTGTTCGGGAGGACTTTGGAAGCTCGGCAGTCTAGACGGGCAGCGAAGGGAGCAGAGTGTCGCCTTTCATTCTTCTTGCAGAGAAACGATCCGAAGGGCCCAGGTACCTGTATTTGGTTGGGTCCCCTAAGAATTGGGTACACATTGGGTACACAGTGTTTTTCCATGCGAGGTGGTGAGGACCCAGGAGTCCTAGGAGTCCTGAACCAGCACCCTAGCGTCAAGCCACTGCTTTGACTAAGGCTTCTGGGCAAATGCTGCATGCCCGCAGGCACTGTGGATGCCGTTCCCGGACCTTGTTTGGATCTTCGTGACCAGTGTGGTCTGCCCTTTATGCGAAGGGGGCTCTGGCACGCCTCAGGCAAGGAAGTGGAAAGACCTTTCTTCTTTCTTGCATAGCACCCTTTCCTTTGAGACACGTTCCAGCATGCAAGGGAAGACTAGCGGAACGCTGTGTTTAGGCACCTTTGAGGCTACGAGCATTCTTCGTTCAACTAGGGACAATCCAACGTTTCTCCTAAGGTCCCGGCATCAAAGTTGAACGCAGCCCCACGTACGTGTAGTTTCTCAAGCACCAGAAGAGACACAAGAAGCACTGTGGTACCTTCTCAGAATAATATCTTGCGCAGGGAGATGAGCACTGTCCGAGGGACATAGGCGTTTTAAGGCGCTAGCTAGATCTGGGTGTCCTTGAACCTGCCAGAAGACTAGCAGGCTTCAGGAGGAAACCGTTCGTTTTCCGGACGGCATGTAAAGTCGAGTTTCTGCTGGGCCGGGAGAGACGGCAGGTATGTAAGCGGAGAATGAACAGTCAGCACAGAGCTTGTTACATTGCAGCTCAGGGTCAGCCCTGAGAGCCACTGGCATCACACCGAAGACTTTCCAGAACTCGGGTCGGGGCACAGTTGAAAGACTTGTCAATCTCTCTATCCAACGAAGGCAACAGTTTGCTGCCTTTCACACTGCGTTCCAAGAGATGATCCGGAGGTACCTGGGTCGCCGAACGGTGCTCAATCGGTCAACGGGAGTCATTGAGTGCACAGTGTTCCTCCAAAGGGACATGGTGGGGCAGAGGGAGTCCTGGGAGAAGCATTCCAGCGTTAATGCGCTGCTTTCCCTAAGGGTTCATGGAAATCGTTTGTACACGTCAAGTCGTGCGTGGAAACCCTGCCATTACGTTGAGCCTGGGGGACAGGTCTGGCTTTCCCGTTATGTGAACAAGGGCTGCTGGAGGCCTCCTGTAACGAGTAGGAAACTGTCTGTTAGCCTAGGAAACCTGCCGTTCAATCACTCGGCATTACCACTGTGAAGAGGGCACGGGCAACAACGCTGTTTTTCACTTAAATCTGAGGCCGCAAGTGTCCTGCTTTCCCGTTGGGAAAGTAATGCTTTTCTCATTAGGCCCCTCGGTCAGACTTGACGCAGCACACGTACGTGTAGCTTCTGACCGGCGAAAAGAGACTCAAGGAGCACCCTGGACCTTCCCTGATAAAACTTCGGCACACAGGGAGCTGAAAGGCGTGACCGACGTAATTCCTTAGCTGAGGCCAAAAAGTGTCCTTTTATCCTACCAGAGCTCAGGCAGTGTTGCAGGGGCAACAAGTCCGCTTGTCAGGCTGCGCCTAAAGTCGACGGTCTGCTTGGCAAGCGAGGGCAGCTTCGTGTTCCCAGTGCGAACGCTAAGCAGGGGGTGTTTTCATTGCCGTCCTGGTTCAGCAGCGGGGACCGCTTGCGGTCCACCTAAGACCTGCCAGACCCGTGTTCGGGAGGACTTTTGAAAGATGGGCAATCCAACGGTGCAACAAAGAGAGCAGTGTTTTGCCTTGAATTCACTCTTCGTTCCAAGAGACGATGCGAAGGGCCTAGGTGCCTGTACGTCGGTGGGTCGCCTCAGACGTGACAACCGGTACACATGGTGTTGCCGTGAGACGTGGTGAGGGCGCGGGAGTCCCAGGAGTCCTGAAAAGCCCACGAGCGTTTAGCCAGTGCTTTGAGTAGGGCTCCCTGGGAAATGCTGCACGCCTGCCTGGCATTTGTGGATGCAATTCCTGGACCTTGCCTTCAGCTTGGCGCTCAGTGTCGTGTGCCTTCTGTGTAAAGGCGGCTCTGGGATGCCCCAGGAATGGAAGCGGAAACCCACCACCGCTCTCAAGAAAATTCCACTTTCCTTCCAAAGACATTCCAGCATGCAAGAATGGACTGACAGAGCACTGTATTTTAGGCAGCTTTCACGCTGAACGATCCTTCTTTCCCGTTGGGAGGTACTACAGTTCTCTAAGGGTCCCGGTCTCAGAGTTGCACACAGCCCACGTGCGTATAGTTTCTCAGGAACCAAAGGGGACCCCAGGAGGACGGTGGCACCTTCTCTGAATAGTTTTGTAGCCAGGGAGTTGGTTGTGCGCTGTGCGAATGGCATGAACTCTTAAAGGTGCTAGGTATCAGATTTAGGTGCTCCCTGAACCTGCCAAAAGCCTAGCAGTGTTCGGGGGGGAAACTGTCCATTTTCCAGACTGCATCAAAGGTCGAGTTACAGCTTGCCAGGAAGAGCCGGTAGGTAAGTACACCCAGAATGAACACTACGCACCGTGTCTCACATGGCTCCTCAGCGTCAGCAGTGGGAGCCCCTGGCATGCCACCTAGGACCTTCTACACCTCTGTTCAGGGGCACTTTTGAATGTCGTGGCTATCTAGCTCTACAGCAAAGAGGAGACTTTGTCGCTTCTCAGTCTGCGTTCAAAGAGGTGATCCGGAGGACTTTGACAGCGGAAAGGTGCTCAGGGGGCCAAGAAGAGTTTCGGTACACAGTGTTCTTCCAAGGGACGTGGTGAGGCAGCGGGGACCCTAGGAAAGGCATACTAACTTCAATGCACTACTCGCCTAAGGTTTCCTGGAAAACCTCTGCACGCGTCAATTCGTGGAGGGAATACCTGAACCTCACTTGGGTCGTTGTGGAACAGTAGAGTGTTCCGTTGATGGATAGAGGGCGCCCGGAGGCCTCCTGCACGGCGTAGTAAACAGAGTGTTTCTCTAGGCAAACTCCCTTTCCCCGCACATAGCCATTCTACTTGTGAAGAGAACACGAGGAACCGCACTGTTTCTCAGGACACTTTGAGGCCGCACTTCCAGCTCTCCCGCCGGGAAAATAATGCTCTTGGCTTTAGGTAACCAGTATCAAAATTGAACCCAGCACAAGCACTTGTAGTTTCTGACCCACAGAAAGAGACTCAAGCAGCACCCTGGACCTTCGCTGATAAGACTTTGGCACCAGGGTAGTCCTGCGTGGGCTGAATGGCCTCAACGACGTAATTCCCGGGGATGGGCCAAACTGTCCTTGTGTCTTACGAAACCCGGGGTAGCGTTCAGGGGCAAATTGTACGTTTGTCAGGCTGCCTCTGAAGTCGACCTTCTGCTTGGGGGAGAGAGAGAGAGAGAGAGAGAGAGAGAGAGAGAGAGAGAGAGAGAGAGAGAAAGAGGCGGCAGGGAAGTGTTCCCAGCATGAACCGTAAACACAGTGTTTCTTCATAGCAGCAGTGGTTCAGCCGTGGGGATCATTGGCATAACACCGAAGACCTGCTAGGCCTGTGTTCGGGAGGACTTTTGAAAGCTCGGCAGTCTAGACGGGCAGCGAAGGGAGCAGAGTGTCGCCTTTCATTCTTCTTGCAGAGAAACGATCCGAAGGGCCCAGGTACCTGTATTTGGTTGGGTCCCCTAAGAATTGGGTACACATTGGGTACACAGTGTTTTTCCATGCGAGGTGGTGAGGACCCAGGAGTCCTAGGAGTCCTGAACCAGCACCCTAGCGTCAAGCCACTGCTTTGACTAAGGCTTCTGGGCAAATGCTGCATGCCCGCAGGCACTGTGGATGCCGTTCCCGGACCTTGTTTGGATCTTCGTGACCAGTGTGGTCTGCCCTTTATGCGAAGGGGGCTCTGGCACGCCTCAGGCAAGGAAGTGGAAAGACCTTTCTTCTTTCTTGCATAGCACCCTTTCCTTTGAGACACGTTCCAGCATGCAAGGGAAGACTAGCGGAACGCTGTGTTTAGGCACCTTTGAGGCTACGAGCATTCTTCGTTCAACTAGGGACAATCCAACGTTTCTCCTAAGGTCCCGGCATCAAAGTTGAATGCAGCCCCACGTACGTGTAGTTTCTCAAGCACCAGAAGAGACACAAGAAGCACTGTGGTACCTTCTCAGAATAATATCTTGCGCAGGGAGATGAGCACTGTCCGAGGGACATAGGCGTTTTAAGGCGCTAGCTAGATCTGGGTGTCCTTGAACCTGCCAGAAGACTAGCAGGCTTCAGGAGGAAACCGTTCGTTTTCCGGACGGCATGTAAAGTCGAGTTTCTGCTGGGCCGGGAGAGACGGCAGGTATGTAAGCGGAGAATGAACAGTCAGCACAGAGCTTGTTACATTGCAGCTCAGGGTCAGCCCTGAGAGCCACTGGCATCACACCGAAGACTTTCCAGAACTCGGGTCGGGGCACAGTTGAAAGACTTGTCAATCTCTCTATCCAACGAAGGCAACAGTTTGCTGCCTTTCACACTGCGTTCCAAGAGATGATCCGGAGGTACCTGGGTCGCCGAACGGTGCTCAATCGGTCAACGGGAGTCATTGAGTGCACAGTGTTCCTCCAAAGGGACATGGTGGGGCAGAGGGAGTCCTGGGAGAAGCATTCCAGCGTTAATGCGCTGCTTTCCCTAAGGGTTCATGGAAATCGTTTGTACACGTCAAGTCGTGCGTGGAAACCCTGCCATTACGTTGAGCCTGGGGGACAGGTCTGGCTTTCCCGTTATGTGAACAAGGGCTGCTGGAGGCCTCCTGTAACGAGTAGGAAACTGTCTGTTAGCCTAGGAAACCTGCCGTTCAATCACTCGGCATTACCACTGTGAAGAGGGCACGGGCAACAACGCTGTTTTTCACTTAAATCTGAGGCCGCAAGTGTCCTGCTTTCCCGTTGGCAAAGTAATGCTTTTCTCATTAGGCCCCTCGGTCAGACTTGACGCAGCACACGTACGTGTAGCTTCTGACCGGCGAAAAGAGACTCAAGGAGCACCCTGGACCTTCCCTGATAAAACTTCGGCACACAGGGAGCTGAAAGGCGTGACCGACGTAATTCCTTAGCTGAGGCCAAAAAGTGTCCTTTTATCCTACCAGAGCTCAGGCAGTGTTGCAGGGGCAACAAGTCCGCTTGTCAGGCTGCGCCTAAAGTCGACGGTCTGCTTGGCAAGCGAGGGCAGCTTCGTGTTCCCAGTGCGAACGCTAAGCAGGGGGTGTTTTCATTGCCGTCCTGGTTCAGCAGCGGGGACCGCTTGCGGTCCACCTAAGACCTGCCAGACCCGTGTTCGGGAGGACTTTTGAAAGATGGGCAATCCAACGGTGCAACAAAGAGAGCAGTGTTTTGCCTTGAATTCACTCTTCGTTCCAAGAGACGATGCGAAGGGCCTAGGTGCCTGTACGTCGGTGGGTCGCCTCAGACGTGACAACCGGTACACATGGTGTTGCCGTGAGACGTGGTGAGGGCGCGGGAGTCCCAGGAGTCCTGAAAAGCCCACTAGCGTTTAGCCAGTGCTTTGAGTAGGGCTCCCTGGGAAATGCTGCATGCCTGCCTGGCATTTGTGGATGCAATTCCTGGACCTTGCCTTCAGCTTGGCGCTCAGTGTCGTGTGCCTTCTGTGTAAAGGCGGCTCTGGGATGCCCCAGGAATGGAAGCGGAAACCCACCACCGCTCTCAAGAAAATTCCACTTTCCTTCCAAAGACATTCCAGCATGCAAGAATGGACTGACAGAGCACTGTATTTTAGGCAGCTTTCACGCTGAACGATCCTTCTTTCCCGTTGGGAGGTACTACAGTTCTCTAAGGGTCCCGGTCTCAGAGTTGCACACAGCCCACGTGCGTATAGTTTCTCAGGAACCAAAGGGGACCCCAGGAGGACGGTGGCACCTTCTCTGAATAGTTTTGTAGCCAGGGAGTTGGTTGTGCGCTGTGCGAATGGCATGAACTCTTAAAGGTGCTAGGTATCAGATTTAGGTGCTCCCTGAACCTGCCAAAAGCCTAGCAGTGTTCGGGGGGGAAACTGTCCATTTTCCAGACTGCATCAAAGGTCGAGTTACAGCTTGCCAGGAAGAGCCGGTAGGTAAGTACACCCAGAATGAACACTACGCACCGTGTCTCACATGGCTCCTCAGCGTCAGCAGTGGGAGCCCCTGGCATGCCACCTAGGACCTTCTACACCTCTGTTCAGGGGCACTTTTGAATGTCGTGGCTATCTAGCTCTACAGCAAAGAGGAGACTTTGTCGCTTCTCAGTCTGCGTTCAAAGAGGTGATCCGGAGGACTTTGACAGCGGAAAGGTGCTCAGGGGGCCAAGAAGAGTTTCGGTACACAGTGTTCTTCCAAGGGACGTGGTGAGGCAGCGGGGACCCTAGGAAAGGCATACTAACTTCAATGCACTACTCGCCTAAGGTTTCCTGGAAAACCTCTGCACGCGTCAATTCGTGGAGGGAATACCTGAACCTCACTTGGGTCGTTGTGGAACAGTAGAGTGTTCCGTTGATGGATAGAGGGCGCCCGGAGGCCTCCTGCACGGCGTAGTAAACAGAGTGTTTCTCTAGGCAAACTCCCTTTCCCCGCACATAGCCATTCTACTTGTGAAGAGAACACGAGGAACCGCACTGTTTCTCAGGACACTTTGAGGCCGCACTTCCAGCTCTCCCGCCGGGAAAATAATGCTCTTGGCTTTAGGTAACCAGTATCAAAATTGAACCCAGCACAAGCACTTGTAGTTTCTGACCCACAGAAAGAGACTCAAGCAGCACCCTGGACCTTCGCTGATAAGACTTTGGCACCAGGGTAGTCCTGCGTGGGCTGAATGGCCTCAACGACGTAATTCCCGGGGATGGGCCAAACTGTCCTTGTGTCTTACGAAACCCGGGGTAGCGTTCGGGGCAAATTGTACGTTTGTCAGGCTGCCTCTGAAGTCGACCTTCTGCTTGGCAGAGAGAGAGAGAGAGAGAGAGAGAGAGAGAGAGAGAGAGGCGGCAGGGAAGTGTTCCCAGCATGAACCGTAAACACAGTGTTTCTTCATAGCAGCAGTGGTTCAGCCGTGGGGATCATTGGCATAACACCGAAGACCTGCTAGGCCTGTGTTCGGGAGGACTTTTGAAAGCTCGGCAGTCTAGATGGGCAGCGAAGGGAGCAGAGTGTCGCCTTTCATTCTTCTTGCAGAGAAACGATCCGAAGGGCCCAGGTACCTGTATTTGGTTGGGTCCCCTAAGAATTGGGTACACATTGGGTACACAGTGTTTTTCCATGCGAGGTGGTGAGGACCCAGGAGTCCTAGGAGTCCTGAACCAGCACCCTAGCGTCAAGCCACTGCTTTGACTAAGGCTTCTGGGCAAATGCTGCATGCCCGCAGGCACTGTGGATGCCGTTCCCGGACCTTGTTTGGATCTTCGTGACCAGTGTGGTCTGCCCTTTATGCGAAGGGGGCTCTGGCACGCCTCAGGCAAGGAAGTGGAAAGACCTTTCTTCTTTCTTGCATAGCACCCTTTCCTTTGAGACACGTTCCAGCATGCAAGGGAAGACTAGCGGAACGCTGTGTTTAGGCACCTTTGAGGCTACGAGCATTCTTCGTTCAACTAGGGACAATCCAACGTTTCTCCTAAGGTCCCGGCATCAAAGTTGAACGCAGCCCCACGTACGTGTAGTTTCTCAAGCAACAGAATAATATCTTGCGCAGGGAGATGAGCACTGTCCGAGGGACATAGGCGTTTTAAGGCGCTAGCTAGATCTGGGTGTCCTTGAACCTGCCAGAAGACTAGCAGGCTTCAGGAGGAAACCGTTCGTTTTCCGGACGGCATGTAAAGTCGAGTTTCTGCTGGGCCGGGAGAGACGGCAGGTATGTAAGCGGAGAATGAACAGTCAGCACAGAGCTTGTTACATTGCAGCTCAGGGTCAGCCCTGAGAGCCACTGGCATCACACCGAAGACTTTCCAGAACTCGGGTCGGGGCACAGTTGAAAGACTTGTCAATCTCTCTATCCAACGAAGGCAACAGTTTGCTGCCTTTCACACTGCGTTCCAAGAGATGATCCGGAGGTACCTGGGTCGCCGAACGGTGCTCAATCGGTCAACGGGAGTCATTGAGTGCACAGTGTTCCTCCAAAGGGACATGGTGGGGCAGAGGGAGTCCTGGGAGAAGCATTCCAGCGTTAATGCGCTGCTTTCCCTAAGGGTTCATGGAAATCGTTTGTACACGTCAAGTCGTGCGTGGAAACCCTGCCATTACGTTGAGCCTGGGGGACAGGTCTGGCTTTCCCGTTATGTGAACAAGGGCTGCTGGAGGCCTCCTGTAACGAGTAGGAAACTGTCTGTTAGCCTAGGAAACCTGCCGTTCAATCACTCGGCATTACCACTGTGAAGAGGGCACGGGCAACAACGCTGTTTTTCACTTAAATCTGAGGCCGCAAGTGTCCTGCTTTCCCGTTGGGAAAGTAATGCTTTTCTCATTAGGCCCCTCGGTCAGACTTGACGCAGCACACGTACGTGTAGCTTCTGACCGGCGAAAAGAGACTCAAGGAGCACCCTGGACCTTCCCTGATAAAACTTCGGCACACAGGGAGCTGAAAGGCGTGACCGACGTAATTCCTTAGCTGAGGCCAAAAAGTGTCCTTTTATCCTACCAGAGCTCAGGCAGTGTTGCAGGGGCAACAAGTCCGCTTGTCAGGCTGCGCCTAAAGTCGACGGTCTGCTTGGCAAGCGAGGGCAGCTTCGTGTTCCCAGTGCGAACGCTAAGCAGGGGGTGTTTTCATTGCCGTCCTGGTTCAGCAGTGGGGACCGCTTGCGGTCCACCTAAGACCTGCCAGACCCGTGTTCGGGAGGACTTTTGAAAGATGGGCAATCCAACGGTGCAACAAAGAGAGCAGTGTTTTGCCTTGAATTCACTCTTCGTTCCAAGAGACGATGCGAAGGGCCTAGGTGCCTGTATGTCGGTGGGTCGCCTCAGACGTGACAACCGGTACACATGGTGTTGCCGTGAGACGTGGTGAGGGCGCGGGAGTCCCAGGAGTCCTGAAAAGCCCACTAGCGTTTAGCCAGTGCTTTGAGTAGGGCTCCCTGGGAAATGCTGCACGCCTGCCTGGCATTTGTGGATGCAATTCCTGGACCTTGCCTTCAGCTTGGCGCTCAGTGTCGTGTGCCTTCTGTGTAAAGGCGGCTCTGGGATGTCCCAGGAATGGAAGCGGAAACACACCACCGCTCTCAAGAAAATTCCACTTTCCTTCCAAAGACATTCCAGCATGCAAGAATGGACTGACAGAGCACTGTATTTTAGGCAGCTTTCACGCTGAACGATCCTTCTTTCCCGTTGGGAGGTACTACAGTTCTCTAAGGGTCCCGGTCTCAGAGTTGCACACAGCCCACGTGCGTATAGTTTCTCAGGAACCAAAGGGGACCCCAGGAGGACGGTGGCACCTTCTCTGAATAGTTTTGTAGCCAGGGAGTTGGTTGTGCGCTGTGCGAATGGCATGAACTCTTAAAGGTGCTAGGTATCAGATTTAGGTGCTCCCTGAACCTGCCAAAAGCCTAGCAGTGTTCGGGGGGGAAACTGTCCATTTTCCAGACTGCATCAAAGGTCGAGTTACAGCTTGCCAGGAAGAGCCGGTAGGTAAGTACACCCAGAATGAACACTACGCACCGTGTCTCACATGGCTCCTCAGCGTCAGCAGTGGGAGCCCCTGGCATGCCACCTAGGACCTTCTACACCTCTGTTCAGGGGCACTTTTGAATGTCGTGGCTATCTAGCTCTACAGCAAAGAGGAGACTTTGTCGCTTCTCAGTCTGCGTTCAAAGAGGTGATCCGGAGGACTTTGACAGCGGAAAGGTGCTCAGGGGGCCAAGAAGAGTTTCGGTACACAGTGTTCTTCCAAGGGACGTGGTGAGGCAGCGGGGACCCTAGGAAAGGCATACTAACTTCAATGCACTACTCGCCTAAGGTTTCCTGGAAAACCTCTGCACGCGTCAATTCGTGGAGGGAATACCTGAACCTCACTTGGGTCGTTGTGGAACAGTAGAGTGTTCCGTTGATGGATAGAGGGCGCCCGGAGGCCTCCTGCACGGTGTAGTAAACAGAGTGTTTCTCTAGGCAAACTCCCTTTCCCCGCACATAGCCATTCTACTTGTGAAGAGAACACGAGGAACCGCACTGTTTCTCAGGACACTTTGAGGCCGCACTTCCAGCTCTCCCGCCGGGAAAATAATGCTCTTGGCTTTAGGTAACCAGTATCAAAATTGAACCCAGCACAAGCACTTGTAGTTTCTGACCCACAGAAAGAGACTCAAGCAGCACCCTGGACCTTCGCTGATAAGACTTTGGCACCAGGGTAGTCCTGCGTGGGCTGAATGGCCTCAATGACGTAATTCCCGGGGATGGGCCAAACTGTCCTTGTGTCTTACGAAACCCGGGGTAGCGTTCAGGGGCAAATTGTACGTTTGTCAGGCTGCCTCTGAAGTCGACCTTCTGCTTGGCAGAGAGAGAGAGAGAGAGAGAGAGAGAGAGAGAGAGAGAGAGAGAGAAAGAGGCGGCAGGGAAGTGTTCCCAGCATGAACCGTAAACACAGTGTTTCTTCATAGCAGCAGTGGTTCAGCCGTGGGGATCATTGGCATAACACCGAAGACCTGCTAGGCCTGTGTTCGGGAGGACTTTTGAAAGCTCGGCAGTCTAGACGGGCAGCGAAGGGAGCAGAGTGTCGCCTTTCATTCTTCTTGCAGAGAAACGATCCGAAGGGCCCAGGTACCTGTATTTGGTTGGGTCCCCTAAGAATTGGGTACACATTGGGTACACAGTGTTTTTCCATGCGAGGTGGTGAGGACCCAGGAGTCCTAGGAGTCCTGAACCAGCACCCTAGCGTCAAGCCACTGCTTTGACTAAGGCTTCTGGGCAAATGCTGCATGCCCGCAGGCACTGTGGATGCCGTTCCCGGACCTTGTTTGGATCTTCGTGACCAGTGTGGTCTGCCCTTTATGCGAAGGGGGCTCTGGCACGCCTCAGGCAAGGAAGTGGAAAGACCTTTCTTCTTTCTTGCATAGCACCCTTTCCTTTGAGACACGTTCCAGCATGCAAGGGAAGACTAGCGGAACGCTGTGTTTAGGCACCTTTGAGGCTACGAGCATTCTTCGTTCAACTAGGGACAATCCAACGTTTCTCCTAAGGTCCCGGCATCAAAGTTGAACGCAGCCCCACGTACGTGTAGTTTCTCAAGCACCAGAAGAGACACAAGAAGCACTGTGGTACCTTCTCAGAATAATATCTTGCGCAGGGAGATGAGCACTGTCCGAGGGACATAGGCGTTTTAAGGCGCTAGCTAGATCTGGGTGTCCTTGAACCTGCCAGAAGACTAGCAGGCTTCAGGAGGAAACCGTTCGTTTTCCGGACGGCATGTAAAGTCGAGTTTCTGCTGGGCCGGGAGAGACGGCAGGTATGTAAGCGGAGAATGAACAGTCAGCACAGAGCTTGTTACATTGCAGCTCAGGGTCAGCCCTGAGAGCCACTGGCATCACACCGAAGACTTTCCAGAACTCGGGTCGGGGCACAGTTGAAAGACTTGTCAATCTCTCTATCCAACGAAGGCAACAGTTTGCTGCCTTTCACACTGCGTTCCAAGAGATGATCCGGAGGTACCTGGGTCGCCGAACGGTGCTCAATCGGTCAACGGGAGTCATTGAGTGCACAGTGTTCCTCCAAAGGGACATGGTGGGGCAGAGGGAGTCCTGGGAGAAGCATTCCAGCGTTAATGCGCTGCTTTCCCTAAGGGTTCATGGAAATCGTTTGTACACGTCAAGTCGTGCGTGGAAACCCTGCCATTACGTTGAGCCTGGGGGACAGGTCTGGCTTTCCCGTTATGTGAACAAGGGCTGCTGGAGGCCTCCTGTAACGAGTAGGAAACTGTCTGTTAGCCTAGGAAACCTGCCGTTCAATCACTCGGCATTACCACTGTGAAGAGGGCACGGGCAACAACGCTGTTTTTCACTTAAATCTGAGGCCGCAAGTGTCCTGCTTTCCCGTTGGCAAAGTAATGCTTTTCTCATTAGGCCCCTCGGTCAGACTTGACGCAGCACACGTACGTGTAGCTTCTGACCGGCGAAAAGAGACTCAAGGAGCACCCTGGACCTTCCCTGATAAAACTTCGGCACACAGGGAGCTGAAAGGCGTGACCGACGTAATTCCTTAGCTGAGGCCAAAAAGTGTCCTTTTATCCTACCAGAGCTCAGGCAGTGTTGCAGGGGCAACAAGTCCGCTTGTCAGGCTGCGCCTAAAGTCGACGGTCTGCTTGGCAAGCGAGGGCAGCTTCGTGTTCCCAGTGCGAACGCTAAGCAGGGGGTGTTTTCATTGCCATCCTGGTTCAGCAGCGGGGACCGCTTGTGGTCCACCTAAGACCTGCCAGACCCGTGTTCGGGAGGACTTTTGAAAGATGGGCAATCCAACGGTGCAACAAAGAGAGCAGTGTTTTGCCTTGAATTCACTCTTCGTTCCAAGAGACGATGCGAAGGGCCTAGGTGCCTGTACGTCGGTGGGTCGCCTCAGACGTGACAACCGGTACACATGGTGTTGCCGTGAGACGTGGTGAGGGCGCGGGAGTCCCAGGAGTCCTGAAAAGCCCACTAGCGTTTAGCCAGTGCTTTGAGTAGGGCTCCCTGGGAAATGCTGCATGCCTGCCTGGCATTTGTGGATGCAATTCCTGGACCTTGCCTTCAGCTTGGCGCTCAGTGTCGTGTGCCTTCTGTGTAAAGGCGGCTCTGGGATGCCCCAGGAATGGAAGCGGAAACCCACCACCGCTCTCAAGAAAATTCCACTTTCCTTCCAAAGACATTCCAGCATGCAAGAATGGACTGACAGAGCACTGTATTTTAGGCAGCTTTCACGCTGAACGATCCTTCTTTCCCGTTGGGAGGTACTACAGTTCTCTAAGGGTCCCGGTCTCAGAGTTGCACACAGCCCACGTGCGTATAGTTTCTCAGGAACCAAAGGGGACCCCAGGAGGACGGTGGCACCTTCTCTGAATAGTTTTGTAGCCAGGGAGTTGGTTGTGCGCTGTGCGAATGGCATGAACTCTTAAAGGTGCTAGGTATCAGATTTAGGTGCTCCCTGAACCTGCCAAAAGCCTAGCAGTGTTCGGGGGGGAAACTGTCCATTTTCCAGACTGCATCAAAGGTCGAGTTACAGCTTGCCAGGAAGAGCCGGTAGGTAAGTACACCCAGAATGAACACTACGCACCGTGTCTCACATGGCTCCTCAGCGTCAGCAGTGGGAGCCCCTGGCATGCCACCTAGGACCTTCTACACCTCTGTTCAGGGGCACTTTTGAATGTCGTGGCTATCTAGCTCTACAGCAAAGAGGAGACTTTGTCGCTTCTCAGTCTGCATTCAAAGAGGTGATCCGGAGGACTTTGACAGCGGAAAGGTGCTCAGGGGGCCAAGAAGAGTTTCGGTACACAGTGTTCTTCCAAGGGACGTGGTGAGGCAGCGGGGACCCTAGGAAAGGCATACTAACTTCAATGCACTACTCGCCTAAGGTTTCCTGGAAAACCTCTGCACGCGTCAATTCGTGGAGGGAATACCTGAACCTCACTTGGGTCGTTGTGGAACAGTAGAGTGTTCCGTTGATGGATAGAGGGCGCCCGGAGGCCTCATGCACGGCGTAGTAAACAGAGTGTTTCTCTAGGCAAACTCCCTTTCCCCGCACATAGCCATTCTACTTGTGAAGAGAACACGAGGAACCGCACTGTTTCTCAGGACACTTTGAGGCCGCACTTCCAGCTCTCCCGCCGGGAAAATAATGCTCTTGGCTTTAGGTAACCAGTATCAAAATTGAACCCAGCACAAGCACTTGTAGTTTCTGACCCACAGAAAGAGACTCAAGCAGCACCCTGGACCTTCGCTGATAAGACTTTGGCACCAGGGTAGTCCTGCGTGGGCTGAATGGCCTCAACGACGTAATTCCCGGGGATGGGCCAAACTGTCCTTGTGTCTTACGAAACCCGGGGTAGCATTTGGGGCAAATTGTACGTTTGTCAGGCTGCCTCTGAAGTCGACCTTCTGCTTGGCAGAGAGAGAGAGAGAGAGAGAGAGAGAGAGAGAGGCGGCAGGGAAGTGTTCCCAGCATGAACCGTAAACACAGTGTTTCTTCATAGCAGCAGTGGTTCAGCCGTGGGGATCATTGGCATAACACCGAAGACCTGCTAGGCCTGTGTTCGGGAGGACTTTTGAAAGCTCGGCAGTCTAGACGGGCAGCGAAGGGAGCAGAGTGTCGCCTTTCATTCTTCTTGCAGAGAAACGATCCGAAGGGCCCAGGTACCTGTATTTGGTTGGGTCCCCTAAGAATTGGGTACACATTGGGTACACAGTGTTTTTCCATGCGAGGTGGTGAGGACCCAGGAGTCCTAGGAGTCCTGAACCAGCACCCTAGCGTCAAGCCACTGCTTTGACTAAGGCTTCTGGGCAAATGCTGCATGCCCGCAGGCACTGTGGATGCCGTTCCCGGACCTTGTTTGGATCTTCGTGACCAGTGTGGTCTGCCCTTTATGCGAAGGGGGCTCTGGCACGCCTCAGGCAAGGAAGTGGAAAGACCTTTCTTCTTTCTTGCATAGCACCCTTTCCTTTGAGACACGTTCCAGCATGCAAGGGAAGACTAGCGGAACGCTGTGTTTAGGCACCTTTGAGGCTACGAGCATTCTTCGTTCAACTAGGGACAATCCAACGTTTCTCCTAAGGTCCCGGCATCAAAGTTGAACGCAGCCCCACGTACGTGTAGTTTCTCAAGCACCAGAAGAGACACAAGAAGCACTGTGGTACCTTCTCAGAATAATATCTTGCGCAGGGAGATGAGCACTGTCCGAGGGACATAGGCGTTTTAAGGCGCTAGCTAGATCTGGGTGTCCTTGAACCTGCCAGAAGACTAGCAGGCTTCAGGAGGAACCCGTTCGTTTTCCGGACGGCATGTAAAGTCGAGTTTCTGCTGGGCCGGGAGAGACGGCAGGTATGTAAGCGGAGAATGAACAGTCAGCACAGAGCTTGTTACATTGCAGCTCAGGGTCAGCCCTGAGAGCCACTGGCATCACACCGAAGACTTTCCAGAACTCGGGTCGGGGCACAGTTGAAAGACTTGTCAATCTCTCTATCCAACGAAGGCAACAGTTTGCTGCCTTTCACACTGCGTTCCAAGAGATGATCCGGAGGTACCTGGGTCGCCGAACGGTGCTCAATCGGTCAACGGGAGTCATTGAGTGCACAGTGTTCCTCCAAAGGGACATGGTGGGGCAGAGGGAGTCCTGGGAGAAGCATTCCAGCGTTAATGCGCTGCTTTCCCTAAGGGTTCATGGAAATCGTTTGTACACGTCAAGTCGTGCGTGGAAACCCTGCCATTACGTTGAGCCTGGGGGACAGGTCTGGCTTTCCCGTTATGTGAACAAGGGCTGCTGGAGGCCTCCTGTAACGAGTAGGAAACTGTCTGTTAGCCTAGGAAACCTGCCGTTCAATCACTCCGCATTACCACTGTGAAGAGGGCACGGGCAACAACGCTGTTTTTCACTTAAATCTGAGGCCGCAAGTGTCCTGCTTTCCCGTTGGGAAAGTAATGCTTTTCTCATTAGGCCCCTCGGTCAGACTTGACGCAGCACACGTACGTGTAGCTTCTGACCGGCGAAAAGAGACTCAAGGAGCACCCTGGACCTTCCCTGATAAAACTTCGGCACACAGGGAGCTGAAAGGCGTGACCGACGTAATTCCTTAGCTGAGGCCAAAAAGTGTCCTTTTATCCTACCAGAGCTCAGGCAGTGTTGCAGGGGCAACAAGTCCGCTTGTCAGGCTGCGCCTAAAGTCGACGGTCTGCTTGGCAAGCGAGGGCAGCTTCGTGTTCCCAGTGCGAACGCTAAGCAGGGGGTGTTTTCATTGCCGTCCTGGTTCAGCAGCGGGGACCGCTTGCGGTCCACCTAAGACCTGCCAGACCCGTGTTCGGGAGGACTTTTGAAAGATGGGCAATCCAACGGTGCAACAAAGAGAGCAGTGTTTTGCCTTGAATTCACTCTTCGTTCCAAGAGACGATGCGAAGGGCCTAGGTGCCTGTACGTCGGTGGGTCGCCTCAGACGTGACAACCGGTACACATGGTGTTGCCGTGAGACGTGGTGAGGGCGCGGGAGTCCCAGGAGTCCTGAAAAGCCCACTAGCGTTTAGCCAGTGCTTTGAGTAGGGCTCCCTGGGAAATGCTGCACGCCTGCCTGGCATTTGTGGATGCAATTCCTGGACCTTGCCTTCAGCTTGGCACTCAGTGTCGTGTGCCTTCTGTGTAAAGGCGGCTCTGGGATGTCCCAGGAATGGAAGCGGAAACCCACCACCGCTCTCAAGAAAATTCCACTTTCCTTCCAAAGACATTCCAGCATGCAAGAATGGACTGACAGAGCACTGTATTTTAGGCAGCTTTCACGCTGAACGATCCTTCTTTCCCGTTGGGAGGTACTACAGTTCTCTAAGGGTCCCGGTCTCAGAGTTGCACACAGCCCACGTGCGTATAGTTTCTCAGGAACCAAAGGGGACCCCAGGAGGACGGTGGCACCTTCTCTGAATAGTTTTGTAGCCAGGGAGTTGGTTGTGCGCTGTGCGAATGGCATGAACTCTTAAAGGTGCTAGGTATCAGATTTAGGTGCTCCCTGAACCTGCCAAAAGCCTAGCAGTGTTCGGGGGGGAAACTGTCCATTTTCCAGACTGCATCAAAGGTCGAGTTACAGCTTGCCAGGAAGAGCCGGTAGGTAAGTACACCCAGAATGAACACTACGCACCGTGTCTCACATGGCTCCTCAGCGTCAGCAGTGGGAGCCCCTGGCATGCCACCTAGGACCTTCTACACCTCTGTTCAGGGGCACTTTTGAATGTCGTGGCTATCTAGCTCTACAGCAAAGAGGAGACTTTGTCGCTTCTCAGTCTGCGTTCAAAGAGGTGATCCGGAGGACTTTGACAGCGGAAAGGTGCTCAGGGGGCCAAGAAGAGTTTCGGTACACAGTGTTCTTCCAAGGGACGTGGTGAGGCAGCGGGGACCCTAGGAAAGGCATACTAACTTCAATGCACTACTCGCCTAAGGTTTCCTGGAAAACCTCTGCACGCGTCAATTCGTGGAGGGAATACCTGAACCTCACTTGGGTCGTTGTGGAACAGTAGAGTGTTCCGTTGATGGATAGAGGGCGCCCGGAGGCCTCCTGCACGGCGTAGTAAACAGAGTGTTTCTCTAGGCAAACTCCCTTTCCCCGCACATAGCCATTCTACTTGTGAAGAGAACACGAGGAACCGCACTGTTTCTCAGGACACTTTGAGGCCGCACTTCCAGCTCTCCCGCCGGGAAAATAATGCTCTTGGCTTTAGGTAACCAGTATCAAAATTGAACCCAGCACAAGCACTTGTAGTTTCTGACCCACAGAAAGAGACTCAAGCAGCACCCTGGACCTTCGCTGATAAGACTTTGGCACCAGGGTAGTCCTGCATGGGCTGAATGGCCTCAACGACGTAATTCCCGGGGATGGGCCAAACTGTCCTTGTGTCTTACGAAACCCGGGGTAGCGTTCAGGGGCAAATTGTACGTTTGTCAGGCTGCCTCTGAAGTCGACCTTCTGCTTGGGAGAGAGAGAGAGAGAGAGAGAGAGAGAGAGAGAGAGAGAGAGAGAGAGAAAGAGGCGGCAGGGAAGTGTTCCCAGCATGAACCGTAAACACAGTGTTTCTTCATAGCAGCAGTGGTTCAGCCGTGGGGATCATTGGCATAACACCGAAGACCTGCTAGGCCTGTGTTCGGGAGGACTTTTGAAAGCTCGGCAGTCTAGACGGGCAGCGAAGGGAGCAGAGTGTCGCCTTTCATTCTTCTTGCAGAGAAACGATCCGAAGGGCCCAGGTACCTGTATTTGGTTGGGTCCCCTAAGAATTGGGTACACATTGGGTACACAGTGTTTTTCCATGCGAGGTGGTGAGGACCCAGGAGTCCTAGGAGTCCTGAACCAGCACCCTAGCGTCAAGCCACTGCTTTGACTAAGGCTTCTGGGCAAATGCTGCATGCCCGCAGGCACTGTGGATGCCGTTCCCGGACCTTGTTTGGATCTTCGTGACCAGTGTGGTCTGCCCTTTATGCGAAGGGGGCTCTGGCACGCCTCAGGCAAGGAAGTGGAAAGACCTTTCTTCTTTCTTGCATAGCACCCTTTCCTTTGAGACACGTTCCAGCATGCAAGGGAAGACTAGCGGAACGCTGTGTTTAGGCACCTTTGAGGCTACGAGCATTCTTCGTTCAACTAGGGACAATCCAACGTTTCTCCTAAGGTCCCGGCATCAAAGTTGAACGCAGCCCCACGTACGTGTAGTTTCTCAAGCACCAGAAGAGACACAAGAAGCACTGTGGTACCTTCTCAGAATAATATCTTGCGCAGGGAGATGAGCACTGTCCGAGGGACATAGGCGTTTTAAGGCGCTAGCTAGATCTGGGTGTCCTTGAACCTGCCAGAAGACTAGCAGGCTTCAGGAGGAAACCGTTCGTTTTCCGGACGGCATGTAAAGTCGAGTTTCTGCTGGGCCGGGAGAGACGGCAGGTATGTAAGCGGAGAATGAACAGTCAGCACAGAGCTTGTTACATTGCAGCTCAGGGTCAGCCCTGAGAGCCACTGGCATCACACCGAAGACTTTCCAGAACTCGGGTCGGGGCACAGTTGAAAGACTTGTCAATCTCTCTATCCAACGAAGGCAACAGTTTGCTGCCTTTCACACTGCGTTCCAAGAGATGATCCGGAGGTACCTGGGTCGCTGAACGGTGCTCAATCGGTCAACGGGAGTCATTGAGTGCACAGTGTTCCTCCAAAGGGACATGGTGGGGCAGAGGGAGTCCTGGGAGAAGCATTCCAGCGTTAATGCGCTGCTTTCCCTAAGGGTTCATGGAAATCGTTTGTACACGTCAAGTCGTGCGTGGAAACCCTGCCATTACGTTGAGCCTGGGGGACAGGTCTGGCTTTCCCGTTATGTGAACAAGGGCTGCTGGAGGCCTCCTGTAACGAGTAGGAAACTGTCTGTTAGCCTAGGAAACCTGCCGTTCAATCACTCGGCATTACCACTGTGAAGAGGGCACGGGCAACAACGCTGTTTTTCACTTAAATCTGAGGCCGCAAGTGTCCTGCTTTCCCGTTGGCAAAGTAATGCTTTTCTCATTAGGCCCCTCGGTCAGACTTGACGCAGCACACGTACGTGTAGCTTCTGACCGGCGAAAAGAGACTCAAGGAGCACCCTGGACCTTCCCTGATAAAACTTCGGCACACAGGGAGCTGAAAGGCGTGACCGACGTAATTCCTTAGCTGAGGCCAAAAAGTGTCCTTTTATCCTACCAGAGCTCAGGCAGTGTTGCAGGGGCAACAAGTCCGCTTGTCAGGCTGCGCCTAAAGTCGACGGTCTGCTTGGCAAGCGAGGGCAGCTTCGTGTTCCCAGTGCGAACGCTAAGCAGGGGGTGTTTTCATTGCCGTCCTGGTTCAGCAGCGGGGACCGCTTGCGGTCCACCTAAGACCTGCCAGACCCGTGTTCGGGAGGACTTTTGAAAGATGGGCAATCCAACGGTGCAACAAAGAGAGCAGTGTTTTGCCTTGAATTCACTCTTCGTTCCAAGAGACGATGCGAAGGGCCTAGGTGCCTGTACGTCGGTGGGTCGCCTCAGACGTGACAACCGGTACACATGGTGTTGCCGTGAGACGTGGTGAGGGCGCGGGAGTCCCAGGAGTCCTGAAAAGCCCACTAGCGTTTAGCCAGTGCTTTGAGTAGGGCTCCCTGGGAAATGCTGCATGCCTGCCTGGCATTTGTGGATGCAATTCCTGGACCTTGCCTTCAGCTTGGCGCTCAGTGTCGTGTGCCTTCTGTGTAAAGGCGGCTCTGGGATGCCCCAGGAATGGAAGCGGAAACCCACCACCGCTCTCAAGAAAATTCCACTTTCCTTCCAAAGACATTCCAGCATGCAAGAATGGACTGACAGAGCACTGTATTTTAGGCAGCTTTCACGCTGAACGATCCTTCTTTCCCGTTGGGAGGTACTACAGTTCTCTAAGGGTCCCGGTCTCAGAGTTGCACACAGCCCACGTGCGTATAGTTTCTCAGGAACCAAAGGGGACCCCAGGAGGACGGTGGCACCTTCTCTGAATAGTTTTGTAGCCAGGGAGTTGGTTGTGCGCTGTGCGAATGGTATGAACTCTTAAAGGTGCTAGGTATCAGATTTAGGTGCTCCCTGAACCTGCCAAAAGCCTAGCAGTGTTCGGGGGGGAAACTGTCCATTTTCCAGACTGCATCAAAGGTCGAATTACAGCTTGCCAGGAAGAGCCGGTAGGTAAGTACACCCAGAATGAACACTACGCACCGTGTCTCACATGGCTCCTCAGCGTCAGCAGTGGGAGCCCCTGGCATGCCACCTAGGACCTTCTACACCTCTGTTCAGGGGCACTTTTGAATGTCGTGGCTATCTAGCTCTACAGCAAAGAGGAGACTTTGTCGCTTCTCAGTCTGCATTCAAAGAGGTGATCCGGAGGACTTTGACAGCGGAAAGGTGCTCAGGGGGCCAAGAAGAGTTTCGGTACACAGTGTTCTTCCAAGGGACGTGGTGAGGCAGCGGGGACCCTAGGAAAGGCATACTAACTTCAATGCACTACTCGCCTAAGGTTTCCTGGAAAACCTCTGCACGCGTCAATTCGTGGAGGGAATACCTGAACCTCACTTGGGTCGTTGTGGAACAGTAGAGTGTTCCGTTGATGGATAGAGGGCGCCCGGAGGCCTCCTGCACGGCGTAGTAAACAGAGTGTTTCTCTAGGCAAACTCCCTTTCCCCGCACATAGCCATTCTACTTGTGAAGAGAACACGAGGAACCGCACTGTTTCTCAGGACACTTTGAGGCCGCACTTCCAGCTCTCCCGCCGGGAAAATAATGCTCTTGGCTTTAGGTAACCAGTATCAAAATTGAACCCAGCACAAGCACTTGTAGTTTCTGACCCACAGAAAGAGACTCAAGCAGCACCCTGGACCTTCGCTGATAAGACTTTGGCACCAGGGTAGTCCTGCGTGGGCTGAATGGCCTCAACGACGTAATTCCCGGGGATGGGCCAAACTGTCCTTGTGTCTTACGAAACCCGGGGTAGCGTTCGGGGCAAATTGTACGTTTGTCAGGCTGCCTCTGAAGTCGACCTTCTGCTTGGCAGAGAGAGAGAGAGAGAGAGAGAGAGAGAGAGAGAGAGAGAGGCGGCAGGGAAGTGTTCCCAGCATGAACCGTAAACACACTGTTTCTTCATAGCAGCAGTGGTTCAGCCGTGGGGATCATTGGCATAACACCGAAGACCTGCTAGGCCTGTGTTCGGGAGGACTTTTGAAAGCTCGGCAGTCTAGACGGGCAGCGAAGGGAGCAGAGTGTCGCCTTTCATTCTTCTTGCAGAGAAACGATCCGAAGGGCCCAGGTACCTGTATTTGGTTGGGTCCCCTAAGAATTGGGTACACATTGGGTACACAGTGTTTTTCCATGCGAGGTGGTGAGGACCCAGGAGTCCTAGGAGTCCTGAACCAGCACCCTAGCGTCAAGCCACTGCTTTGACTAAGGCTTCTGGGCAAATGCTGCATGCCCGCAGGCACTGTGGATGCCGTTCCCGGACCTTGTTTGGATCTTCGTGACCAGTGTGGTCTGCCCTTTATGCGAAGGGGGCTCTGGCACGCCTCAGGCAAGGAAGTGGAAAGACCTTTCTTCTTTCTTGCATAGCACCCTTTCCTTTGAGACACGTTCCAGCATGCAAGGGAAGACTAGCGGAACGCTGTGTTTAGGCACCTTTGAGGCTACGAGCATTCTTCGTTCAACTAGGGACAATCCAACGTTTCTCCTAAGGTCCCGGCATCAAAGTTGAACGCAGCCCCACGTACGTGTAGTTTCTCAAGCACCAGAAGAGACACAAGAAGCACTGTGGTACCTTCTCAGAATAATATCTTGCGCAGGGAGATGAGCACTGTCCGAGGGACATAGGCGTTTTAAGGCGCTAGCTAGATCTGGGTGTCCTTGAACCTGCCAGAAGACTAGCAGGCTTCAGGAGGAAACCGTTCGTTTTCCGGACGGCATGTAAAGTCGAGTTTCTGCTGGGCCGGGAGAGACGGCAGGTATGTAAGCGGAGAATGAACAGTCAGCACAGAGCTTGTTACATTGCAGCTCAGGGTCAGCCCTGAGAGCCACTGGCATCACACCGAAGACTTTCCAGAACTCGGGTCGGGGCACAGTTGAAAGACTTGTCAATCTCTCTATCCAACGAAGGCAACAGTTTGCTGCCTTTCACACTGCGTTCCAAGAGATGATCCGGAGGTACCTGGGTCGCCGAACGGTGCTCAATCGGTCAACGGGAGTCATTGAGTGCACAGTGTTCCTCCAAAGGGACATGGTGGGGCAGAGGGAGTCCTGGGAGAAGCATTCCAGCGTTAATGCGCTGCTTTCCCTAAGGGTTCATGGAAATCGTTTGTACACGTCAAGTCGTGCGTGGAAACCCTGCCATTACGTTGAGCCTGGGGGACAGGTCTGGCTTTCCCGTTATGTGAACAAGGGCTGCTGGAGGCCTCCTGTAACGAGTAGGAAACTGTCTGTTAGCCTAGGAAACCTGCCGTTCAATCACTCGGCATTACCACTGTGAAGAGGGCACGGGCAACAACGCTGTTTTTCACTTAAATCTGAGGCCGCAAGTGTCCTGCTTTCCCGTTGGCAAAGTAATGCTTTTCTCATTAGGCCCCTCGGTCAGACTTGACGCAGCACACGTACGTGTAGCTTCTGACCGGCGAAAAGAGACTCAAGGAGCACCCTGGACCTTCCCTGATAAAACTTCGGCACACAGGGAGCTGAAAGGCGTGACCGACGTAATTCCTTAGCTGAGGCCAAAAAGTGTCCTTTTATCCTACCAGAGCTCAGGCAGTGTTGCAGGGGCAACAAGTCCGCTTGTCAGGCTGCGCCTAAAGTCGACGGTCTGCTTGGCAAGCGAGGGCAGCTTCGTGTTCCCAGTGCGAACGCTAAGCAGGGGGTGTTTTCATTGCCGTCCTGGTTCAGCAGCGGGGACCGCTTGCGGTCCACCTAAGACCTGCCAGACCCGTGTTCGGGAGGACTTTTGAAAGATGGGCAATCCAACGGTGCAACAAAGAGAGCAGTGTTTTGCCTTGAATTCACTCTTCGTTCCAAGAGACGATGCGAAGGGCCTAGGTGCCTGTACGTCGGTGGGTCGCCTCAGACGTGACAACCGGTACACATGGTGTTGCCGTGAGACGTGGTGAGGGCGCGGGAGTCCCAGGAGTCCTGAAAAGCCCACTAGCGTTTAGCCAGTGCTTTGAGTAGGGCTCCCTGGGAAATGCTGCACGCCTGCCTGGCATTTGTGGATGCAATTCCTGGACCTTGCCTTCAGCTTGGCGCTCAGTGTCGTGTGCCTTCTGTGTAAAGGCGGCTCTGGGATGTCCCAGGAATGGAAGCGGAAACACACCACCGCTCTCAAGAAAATTCCACTTTCCTTCCAAAGACATTCCAGCATGCAAGAATGGACTGACAGAGCACTGTATTTTAGGCAGCTTTCACGCTGAACGATCCTTCTTTCCCGTTGGGAGGTACTACAGTTCTCTAAGGGTCCCGGTCTCAGAGTTGCACACAGCCCACGTGCGTATAGTTTCTCAGGAACCAAAGGGGACCCCAGGAGGACGGTGGCACCTTCTCTGAATAGTTTTGTAGCCAGGGAGTTGGTTGTGCGCTGTGCGAATGGCATGAACTCTTAAAGGTGCTAGGTATCAGATTTAGGTGCTCCCTGAACCTGCCAAAAGCCTAGCAGTGTTCGGGGGGGAAACTGTCCATTTTCCAGACTGCATCAAAGGTCGAGTTACAGCTTGCCAGGAAGAGCCGGTAGGTAAGTACACCCAGAATGAACACTACGCACCGTGTCTCACATGGCTCCTCAGCGTCAGCAGTGGGAGCCCCTGGCATGCCACCTAGGACCTTCTACACCTCTGTTCAGGGGCACTTTTGAATGTCGTGGCTATCTAGCTCTACAGCAAAGAGGAGACTTTGTCGCTTCTCAGTCTGCGTTCAAAGAGGTGATCCGGAGGACTTTGACAGCGGAAAGGTGCTCAGGGGGCCAAGAAGAGTTTCGGTACACAGTGTTCTTCCAAGGGACGTGGTGAGGCAGCGGGGACCCTAGGAAAGGCATACTAACTTCAATGCACTACTCGCCTAAGGTTTCCTGGAAAACCTCTGCACGCGTCAATTCGTGGAGGGAATACCTGAACCTCACTTGGGTCGTTGTGGAACAGTAGAGTGTTCCGTTGATGGATAGAGGGCGCCCGGAGGCCTCCTGCACGGTGTAGTAAACAGAGTGTTTCTCTAGGCAAACTCCCTTTCCCCGCACATAGCCATTCTACTTGTGAAGAGAACACGAGGAACCGCACTGTTTCTCAGGACACTTTGAGGCCGCACTTCCAGCTCTCCCGCCGGGAAAATAATGCTCTTGGCTTTAGGTAACCAGTATCAAAATTGAACCCAGCACAAGCACTTGTAGTTTCTGACCCACAGAAAGAGACTCAAGCAGCACCCTGGACCTTCGCTGATAAGACTTTGGCACCAGGGTAGTCCTGCGTGGGCTGAATGGCCTCAATGACGTAATTCCCGGGGATGGGCCAAACTGTCCTTGTGTCTTACGAAACCCGGGGTAGCGTTCAGGGGCAAATTGTACGTTTGTCAGGCTGCCTCTGAAGTCGACCTTCTGCTTGGCAGAGAGAGAGAGAGAGAGAGAGAGAGAGAGAGAGAGAGAGAGAGAGAGAAAGAGGCGGCAGGGAAGTGTTCCCAGCATGAACCGTAAACACAGTGTTTCTTCATAGCAGCAGTGGTTCAGCCGTGGGGATCATTGGCATAACACCGAAGACCTGCTAGGCCTGTGTTCGGGAGGACTTTTGAAAGCTCGGCAGTCTAGACGGGCAGCGAAGGGAGCAGAGTGTCGCCTTTCATTCTTCTTGCAGAGAAACGATCCGAAGGGCCCAGGTACCTGTATTTGGTTGGGTCCCCTAAGAATTGGGTACACATTGGGTACACAGTGTTTTTCCATGCGAGGTGGTGAGGACCCAGGAGTCCTAGGAGTCCTGAACCAGCACCCTAGCGTCAAGCCACTGCTTTGACTAAGGCTTCTGGGCAAATGCTGCATGCCCGCAGGCACTGTGGATGCCGTTCCCGGACCTTGTTTGGATCTTCGTGACCAGTGTGGTCTGCCCTTTATGCGAAGGGGGCTCTGGCACGCCTCAGGCAAGGAAGTGGAAAGACCTTTCTTCTTTCTTGCATAGCACCCTTTCCTTTGAGACACGTTCCAGCATGCAAGGGAAGACTAGCGGAACGCTGTGTTTAGGCACCTTTGAGGCTACGAGCATTCTTCGTTCAACTAGGGACAATCCAACGTTTCTCCTAAGGTCCCGGCATCAAAGTTGAACGCAGCCCCACGTACGTGTAGTTTCTCAAGCACCAGAAGAGACACAAGAAGCACTGTGGTACCTTCTCAGAATAATATCTTGCGCAGGGAGATGAGCACTGTCCGAGGGACATAGGCGTTTTAAGGCACTAGCTAGATCTGGGTGTCCTTGAACCTGCCAGAAGACTAGCAGGCTTCAGGAGGAAACCGTTCGTTTTCCGGACGGCATGTAAAGTCGAGTTTCTGCTGGGCCGGGAGAGACGGCAGGTATGTAAGCGGAGAATGAACAGTCAGCACAGAGCTTGTTACATTGCAGCTCAGGGTCAGCCCTGAGAGCCACTGGCATCACACCGAAGACTTTCCAGAACTCGGGTCGGGGCACAGTTGAAAGACTTGTCAATCTCTCTATCCAACGAAGGCAACAGTTTGCTGCCTTTCACACTGCGTTCCAAGAGATGATCCGGAGGTACCTGGGTCGCCGAACGGTGCTCAATCGGTCAACGGGAGTCATTGAGTGCACAGTGTTCCTCCAAAGGGACATGGTGGGGCAGAGGGAGTCCTGGGAGAAGCATTCCAGCGTTAATGCGCTGCTTTCCCTAAGGGTTCATGGAAATCGTTTGTACACGTCAAGTCGTGCGTGGAAACCCTGCCATTACGTTGAGCCTGGGGGACAGGTCTGGCTTTCCCGTTATGTGAACAAGGGCTGCTGGAGGCCTCCTGTAACGAGTAAGAAACTGTCTGTTAGCCTAGGAAACCTGCCGTTCAATCACTCGGCATTACCACTGTGAAGAGGGCACGGGCAACAACGCTGTTTTTCACTTAAATCTGAGGCCGCAAGTGTCCTGCTTTCCCGTTGGGAAAGTAATGCTTTTCTCATTAGGCCCCTCGGTCAGACTTGACGCAGCACACGTACGTGTAGCTTCTGACCGGCGAAAAGAGACTCAAGGAGCACCCTGGACCTTCCCTGATAAAACTTCGGCACACAGGGAGCTGAAAGGCGTGACCGACGTAATTCCTTAGCTGAGGCCAAAAAGTGTCCTTTTATCCTACCAGAGCTCAGGCAGTGTTGCAGGGGCAACAAGTCCGCTTGTCAGGCTGCGCCTAAAGTCGACGGTCTGCTTGGCAAGCGAGGGCAGCTTCGTGTTCCCAGTGCGAACGCTAAGCAGGGGGTGTTTTCATTGCCGTCCTGGTTCAGCAGCGGGGACCGCTTGCGGTCCACCTAAGACCTGCCAGACCCGTGTTCGGGAGGACTTTTGAAAGATGGGCAATCCAACGGTGCAACAAAGAGAGCAGTGTTTTGCCTTGAATTCACTCTTCGTTCCAAGAGACGATGCGAAGGGCCTAGGTGCCTGTACGTCGGTGGGTCGCCTCAGACGTGACAACCGGTACACATGGTGTTGCCGTGAGACGTGGTGAGGGCGCGGGAGTCCCAGGAGTCCTGAAAAGCCCACTAGCGTTTAGCCAGTGCTTTGAGTAGGGCTCCCTGGGAAATGCTGCACGCCTGCCTGGCATTTGTGGATGCAATTCCTGGACCTTGCCTTCAGCTTGGCGCTCAGTGTCGTGTGCCTTCTGTGTAAAGGCGGCTCTGGGATGCCCCAGGAATGGAAGCGGAAACCCACCACCGCTCTCAAGAAAATTCCACTTTCCTTCCAAAGACATTCCAGCATGCAAGAATGGACTGACAGAGCACTGTATTTTAGGCAGCTTTCACGCTGAACGATCCTTCTTTCCCGTTGGGAGGTACTACAGTTCTCTAAGGGTCCCGGTCTCAGAGTTGCACACAGCCCACGTGCGTATAGTTTCTCAGGAACAAAAGGGGACCCCAGGAGGACGGTGGCACCTTCTCTGAATAGTTTTGTAGCCAGGGAGTTGGTTGTGCGCTGTGCGAATGGCATGAACTCTTAAAGGTGCTAGGTATCAGATTTAGGTGCTCCCTGAACCTGCCAAAAGCCTAGCAGTGTTCGGGGGGGAAACTGTCCATTTTCCAGACTGCATCAAAGGTCGAGTTACAGCTTGCCAGGAAGAGCCGGTAGGTAAGTACACCCAGAATGAACACTACGCACCGTGTCTCACATGGCTCCTCAGCGTCAGCAGTGGGAGCCCCTGGCATGCCACCTAGGACCTTCTACACCTCTGTTCAGGGGCACTTTTGAATGTCGTGGCTATCTAGCTCTACAGCAAAGAGGAGACTTTGTCGCTTCTCAGTCTGCGTTCAAAGAGGTGATCCGGAGGACTTTGACAGCGGAAAGGTGCTCAGGGGGCCAAGAAGAGTTTCGGTACACAGTGTTCTTCCAAGGGACGTGGTGAGGCAGCGGGGACCCTAGGAAAGGCATACTAACTTCAATGCACTACTCGCCTAAGGTTTCCTGGAAAACCTCTGCACGCGTCAATTCGTGGAGGGAATACCTGAACCTCACTTGGGTCGTTGTGGAACAGTAGAGTGTTCCGTTGATGGATAGAGGGCGCCCGGAGGCCTCCTGCACGGCGTAGTAAACAGAGTGTTTCTCTAGGCAAACTCCCTTTCCCCGCACATAGCCATTCTACTTGTGAAGAGAACACGAGGAACCGCACTGTTTCTCAGGACACTTTGAGGCCGCACTTCCAGCTCTCCCGCCGGGAAAATAATGCTCTTGGCTTTAGGTAACCAGTATCAAAATTGAACCCAGCACAAGCACTTGTAGTTTCTGACCCACAGAAAGAGACTCAAGCAGCACCCTGGACCTTCGCTGATAAGACTTTGGCACCAGGGTAGTCCTGCGTGGGCTGAATGGCCTCAACGACGTAATTCCCGGGGATGGGCCAAACTGTCCTTGTGTCTTACGAAACCCGGGGTAGCGTTCAGGGGCAAATTGTACGTTTGTCAGGCTGCCTCTGAAGTCGACCTTCTGCTTGGCAGAGAGAGAGAGAGAGAGAGAGAGAGAGAGAGAGAGAGAGAGAAAGAGGCGGCAGGGAAGTGTTCCCAGCATGAACCGTAAACACAGTGTTTCTTCATAGCAGCAGTGGTTCAGCCGTGGGGATCATTGGCATAACACCGAAGACCTGCTAGGCCTGTGTTCGGGAGGACTTTTGAAAGCTCGGCAGTCTAGACGGGCAGCGAAGGGAGCAGAGTGTCGCCTTTCATTCTTCTTGCAGAGAAACGATCCGAAGGGCCCAGGTACCTGTATTTGGTTGGGTCACCTAAGAATTGGGTACACATTGGGTACACAGTGTTTTTCCATGCGAGGTGGTGAGGACCCAGGAGTCCTAGGAGTCCTGAACCAGCACCCTAGCGTCAAGCCACTGCTTTGACTAAGGCTTCTGGGCAAATGCTGCATGCCCGCAGGCACTGTGGATGCCGTTCCCGGACCTTGTTTGGATCTTCGTGACCAGTGTGGTCTGCCCTTTATGCGAAGGGGGCTCTGGCACGCCTCAGGCAAGGAAGTGGAAAGACCTTTCTTCTTTCTTGCATAGCACCCTTTCCTTTGAGACACGTTCCAGCATGCAAGGGAAGACTAGCGGAACGCTGTGTTTAGGCACCTTTGAGGCTACGAGCATTCTTCGTTCAACTAGGGACAATCCAACGTTTCTCCTAAGGTCCCGGCATCAAAGTTGAACGCAGCCCCACGTACGTGTAGTTTCTCAAGCACCAGAAGAGACACAAGAAGCACTGTGGTACCTTCTCAGAATAATATCTTGCGCAGGGAGATGAGCACTGTCCGAGGGACATAGGCGTTTTAAGGCGCTAGCTAGATCTGGGTGTCCTTGAACCTGCCAGAAGACTAGCAGGCTTCAGGAGGAAACCGTTCGTTTTCCGGACGGCATGTAAAGTCGAGTTTCTGCTGGGCCGGGAGAGACGGCAGGTATGTAAGCGGAGAATGAACAGTCAGCACAGAGCTTGTTACATTGCAGCTCAGGGTCAGCCCTGAGAGCCACTGGCATCACACCGAAGACTTTCCAGAACTCGGGTCGGGGCACAGTTGAAAGACTTGTCAATCTCTCTATCCAACGAAGGCAACAGTTTGCTGCCTTTCACACTGCGTTCCAAGAGATGATCCGGAGGTACCTGGGTCGCCGAACGGTGCTCAATCGGTCAACGGGAGTCATTGAGTGCACAGTGTTCCTCCAAAGGGACATGGTGGGGCAGAGGGAGTCCTGGGAGAAGCATTCCAGCGTTAATGCGCTGCTTTCCCTAAGGGTTCATGGAAATCGTTTGTACACGTCAAGTCGTGCGTGGAAACCCTGCCATTACGTTGAGCCTGGGGGACA
>NW_028132666.1:0-72156 GCF_964374135.1 Grampus griseus
CAAAGAATCAGTTTGAGAAAACCGACTTTATCTTCAGGTTTCATCTTTCCTCCCGTCTGTATTAGTATCTTTTGTTATTGACCAGGAAGTGCTAAACGGCTTTAGAAAAGACTTTGAAATTCTAGGTCTTAACTAATCATCCACTGATTTATTCACAAATACTTATTGAATATCTGCTGAATATCAGATTGCTAGGTGCTGGAGAGTCAAAACAGACAGGGTTCTATCCTCATGGAAATTTCTAGTGAGGAATATTACTGATAATACAATGACACGAACGTGGGCATAGTTACAAACTAAATCATGTGCTACAATTAAAAAAACTGCTTCCAGAGCAATTTCTAATTTTAAGTGACGAGCAAGAATGTAATACATATTTTTAATGAAATTTATACAGTGGAAAAAGATTTAAAATCTTTCAGTGATTTAAAAGCTTGGTCATACTCAGAGTAAGAGTATCTCTAAAATTAGAATAAATTATAAAATTACATAAGGCATTGAAACACCATTAAAACATTGATTTTAAAAAACAGTCTGCTTTGAGTCCATTTTAGGAATTTGAGATATAATTTATATACCATAAAATTCATCCTTAATGTATCCAGTGCAGGTGTGGTATATTTATACAATGGAATCTTACACAGCCATAAAAATATGAAATAATGCCATCTGCAGGAGCATGGATGGACCTAGAGATTCATACTAAGTGAAGTAAGCCAGATGGAGACAAATGTCATATCACACGTGGAATCTAAAAAAGATACAAATGAACTTATATACAAAAGAGAAATAGGCCCACAGACAGAAAGCAAACCTATGGTTACCAAATGGGAAAGGGGAGGGCAGATAAATTAGGCGTTTGGGATTAACAAATACACACCACTGTATGTAAAATACATAACCAACAAGGACCTACTGTATAGCACAGGGAACTATACTCAATATTTTGTAATAACCTATAAGGGAAAAGAAGAAAAAAAATAGATATGTATAGCTGAATCACTTTGCCATACACCTGAAACTAACACAACACTATAAATAACAATACTTCAATAAACGTATACAATGCAGTGGATCTTATATATTAACAAGGTTGTACAACCGTCACCATTGTATAATTCCGGAACACTTATCACCCCCAAAAGAAACCCCTTACCATTAGCAGGCTTCCCATTTTCCCCCTCTCTGCAGTCCCTGGCAGACAGTCTATTTTCTGTGTCTATGGATTTGCCTAATCTGCATATAAATTGAAAAATAGAAAAGGGGGCTTTTTGTGTCTGACTTTCACTTAATGGTTTCAAGATTTATCCGTGTTGTAGTGTGTATCAGCACTTCATTCCTTTTTATGGTGGAAGAATATTCCATTGTATGGGTATAGCATGTTTTGCGTTATCTGTTCATTAGTTGCGGACATTTGGGTTTCCACTTTTTGGCTCTTATGAATGACACTGCTTTGAACATTTATGTTCAAGTTTTTGTAAGGACATATGTTTTTTTTTAACATCTTCATTGAAGTATAATTGCTTTCCAATGTTGTGTTAGTTTCTGCTGTATAACAAAGTGAATCAGCTATATGCATACGTATATCCCCATATCCCCTCCCTCTTGCTCCTCCCTCCCACCCTCCCTATCCCACCCCTCTAGGTGGTCACAAAGCACCGAGCTGACCTCCCTGTGCTATGCAGCTGCTTCCCAATAGCTATCTATTTTACATTTGGTAGTGTATATAAGGACATATGTTAATTTTCTTCAGTAAACATCTAGGAGTAGAATTGCTAGATCATATAGTAACTCTGTTTAACCTTGTGAGGAATTGCCAGAATGTTTTCCAAAGTGGCTGTAGCACTTTCCATTCCACCAGTAATGTAGATGGAAATATTTGTCATTGTCCTTTTGATTAAAGCCATCCTGATGGGTGTGAGGTAGTATCTCATTGTGGTTTTGACTTACAGTTCCCTGATGGCTAGTGATGTTGAGTTTCTTTTCATGTGCTCATCGGCCATTTGTGTATGTTCTCTGGAGAAATGTCTGTTCATATCCTTTGCCCTTTTTGAAGCTGGGTCAGCTATTCTTTTATTATTGAAGTATAAGGGCTCTTTATATTCTTTAGATACAAATCTCTTATTAAACATGATTTGCAAATATTTTCTCTCGTTCTGTGGGTTGTCTTTTCACTTTCTTGATGATGTCGTTAAAAGCACAAACATTTCTAATTTGGATGAAGTCTATTGGCCAGTGAGTTTTGAGCAGAAGTGGTGGATGTCGTTTCCTAGGCCAAGTATTTAATTGCCAGTGTGAGAATCTCTAGAGCTCTCTACAAATGGTGACCAGCAATGTTTGAGTTGGTGGTGGTTCTATCAGCTTGGGTCCCTGGATGACTGCAGTGAGCAGAGCTCCCCTGACAACCCATGACAGAAATGTAGCCTGAAACAAATCTTGGTCGATTTCAGCCACTGGGATTTGGGAATTGTTATTACAGCATAACCAAGCCTATCATGACTAATGCACATGTCTTCTGTAACTTCATTACTTACCAGAATATTTTCAAGTAAGAACTAAAACACTTTTAAAAAGTGAAATGAGTTTAAAATCTTAGCTTTATGAACTATCAAGCACTTTATATTGCTTCTCCTGTTCAGTCAAGAATTTCAAATATTCAATTCATGATGTGGGAAAACGTCCTTGAGCTATTAAGTGAGGAAAAATAAGTTTTAAAGACAAAGTGCTAAAATTTTAGCAGTGGTTATGTCTCCCTGTTGGGTTGGATTTTTATTTTTTCTTCAGAGCTTGTCTGTATCTTTACATTTATTTTTATAATTTTATACTCAGAAAAAAATACTAGTCTATTTAAAACATATTTCCACCTTAGAAATGGCATTTACATATATTTATTAGAAAAATCTAGCATGAAAGATGTTTGCCATTCTATACAGTCTTTTCATTTATTGGAGTACAATTGATGTACAGTATTACATAAGTCACAGGTGTACAACATACACATTCAGACTGTTTAAGGTTATATTCCATTTATAGTTACTACAAAATACTGGCTGTATTCCCTGTGTTGCATAATACATCCTTGTAGCTTATTGTATACATAATTGTTTGTACTTCTTAATCTCCTACCCCTGTCGTGCCCTTCCCCACTTCCCTCTCCCCACTTGTAACTACTAGTTCTCTATATTTGTGAGTCTGTTTTTTGTTATATTCACTAGTTTGTTTTATTTGTTAGATTCCACATATAAGTGGTAGCATACAGTACTTGTGTTTCTCTGACTTATTTCACTTAGCATAATACCCTCCAAGTCCATCCATGTTGCTGCAGATGGCAAAATTTCATTCTTTTTTATGGCTGAGTAGCATTCTTTTGTGTATATATAAATTGCATCTTCTTTATCCATTCCTCTATTCATGGACACTTAGGTTGCTTCCAAATCCTGGCAGTTGTAAATAATGGTGCTGTGAACTTTAGGGTGCATGTATCTTTTCAAATTAGCGTTTTGGGTTTTTTTTTTTTTTTTGGTATATTCCCAGGAGTGAAATTACTGGGTCATATGGTAGTTCTATTTTTAGTCTTCTTGGGGAAACCTCCATACTGTTTTCCACAGTGGCTGCACCAATTGACATTCCCACCAACAGTGTACAACTGTTCCCTTGTCTCTACATCCTTGCCAACATCTGTTACTCTGTTTGACAGCCATTCTGACAGGTGTGAGGTGATACCTCATTGTGGGTTTTGTTTGATTCTTTCAGGCTGATTAATTACAATTTTTATGTTTCTTCACTTAGAATAACATTACAGAAGTAAAAAAATTACCAGGTCAAGGAGGGAGGGAGGTGTGGAGAGAGAGAGAATGAGGGGAAGGGAGGGAGAGAAGCTAAGACTAGAGTTAAAAAATAAAAAGCTTTTTCTCATAGCTTTTGTGTGTGTCTTTGGGCTTCTCTATATAGAGTATCATTTCACTGCACATAGTGACCGTTTGACCTCTTCCTTTCCAATTTGGATATCTTTTACTTCTTTCTCTTGTCTGATTGCTGTGATTAGGACTTCCAATACTATGTTGAATAGAAGTGGTGAGAGTGGGAATCCTTGTCCTGTTCCTGAATTTAGTGGGAAAGCTTTCAGCTTTTCATCATTGAGTATTATGTTGACTGTGGGTTTGTTGTAAATGACTTTTATTACATTGAGATATGCTCCGTCTATACCCACGTTGGTGAAGGTTTTTTATCGTGAATCGATATTGAATTTCATCAAATGCTTTTTCTGCATCTATTGAGATGATCATGTGATTGTTGTCTTCTGTTGACGTGGTGTATCACATTGATTTGTGCATATTGAACCACGTTTGCCACCCTGGAATGAATCCAACTTGATCATGGTGTATGATCCCTTTTATGTATTGTTGAATTTGGTTTCCTAATAATTTGTTGAGGATTTTTGCATCTTTATTCATCAAAGATATTGGGCTGTAATTTTCTTTCTTTCTTTTTCTTTGGTAGTGCCTTTGTCTGGTTTTGGTATCAGGGTGATGGTGGCTTCCTAGAATGAACTTTGGAGTGTTCCCTCCTCTTCAGTCTTTCGGAATAGTTTGAGAAGGATAGGTATAAGTTCTTCTTCGTATGTTTTGTAGAATTCTTCAGTGAAGTCATCTGGTCCTGAACTTTAGTTTGTAAGGAGTTTTTTTCTTTAATTAGAGATTCTATTTCACTTCTAGTAATTGGTCTGTTCAAATTATCCGTCTCTTCGGGACTCAGTTTTGGCAGGCTGTGTTTCTCTTAAACTTAGACATTTCTTCCAGTTTGTCCAATTTGTTGGCATATAACTGCTCACAATATTCTCTTAGGAATTTTTGTATTTCTGCTGTTATTTCTCCTCTTTCATTTGTTATTTTGTTTGATTCTCTTCTTTCCTTCTTGGTGAGCCTGGCTAGAGGTTTGTCAATTTGGTATATGTTTTTTTAAAAAACAGCTCTTGGTTTTATTGATCTTTTCCATCTTTTAAATTTCTGCTTTGTTTTTCCTGTCTGATCTTTATTATTTCCTTCCTTCTGCTGAGTTTGGGTTCTGTTTGTTCTTTTTCTAATTCTTTTAGGTGGTAGGTTAGGTGGTTTATTTGAGGTGTTTCTTGTTTCTTGTTTCTTCTTTCTTGAGAAGGGCCTGTATTGCTATGAAATTCCCTCTTAGATCAGTTTTGCAGCATTTATCCCATAGATTTTGTAAGGTTGTGTTTTCATTGTCATTTGTCTTTGAGGTATTTTCTGATTTCCTCTTTGATTTGATCATTGACCCATTGGTTTTTTAGTAGCATGTTGTTTAGTCTCCATGTGTTTATTTCTTCCCCATTTTTTCTCTCTCTGGTTGATTTCTAGTTTCATACCATTGTGGACAGAAAAGATGTTTGAAGTCATTTCTGTCCTCTTAAATTGTTGAGGCTTGTTCTGTGACCTAGTATGTGGTCTATTCTAGAGAATGTTCCTTGCATGCTTGAGAAGGATCTGTAGGAATGGGACAATCACCATAGGAAAGGCAAATATATAAAAGAATTGAAGATTACTTAAATAAGCCAGTACATAGGTTAAAAAACAATCAAAAAATTTTGTAAAAGTGATTATAACTACAATTAACAGCAAAAGGATAAACATGAAGATGTAACATAGGACATCAAAATCATAAAATGTTGGGGAGGGGAGTAAAGAAATGTAGATCTTTTGGAATGTGTTTGAAGTTATATGACTATCGCTCTAAAGCAAGTTGATATAGTTATGGATTAGCATGCTTGAAAACCAGGGTAGCCACAAATCAAAAGCATACAATAGATTCCAGGGTAGCCACAAATCAAAAGCATACAATAGATTCAAAAACAATCAAATCACAAAAGGATAAACCAAAAGAAGAAATGAACAAATAAGAACTACAGCATCAACCCTCAAAATCTTCTGGTGACCAGTGAGGGGCTTCCTATAGCACCACCTATTGCAAAACATCAATAAACAAGAGGATGTTCTTTATCTTTAAAGTGGAAATGCGTTACAAGGCTCTGAGAACTGGTGGAAAGGATTTGAGAACTTTCTCATGTCCTTTAAATCACTGGAGATAACACGTCTTTAAGCCTCTTCAATTGTTTTTCCTGAATTTTAATTTTCTAAAATTTCCATTACGTTCCTCTAACTAAAACAATTGCCTAATGTCTGATATTTTCCATTGTGATATACCTGATTCTGTTAAGAAAATCACATGCACACATACTACCAGCTTTTATTTATAATAACAAAGCTCCAGTGACCTTTTTTTTTAAAGTTGCAGAGGAGCACCAAAAGGAAAGATGACTATGATGGATTGAACATATAAACATATGAAGTCCGCAAGTGAGGTGTCTAACGTAATGCTGTACCTCGTGATGTCTACATGTTTTTGCCACTTAAAGATGACTTACAGGGCACTGCATCAAGTTGACAATGTTAGCCCCAAATCCATTAAAGTATGGGGGGGCTGCTTTCAAACCCTAAATAAGAATATTTGTCAATGAGAATATCTTTCAAGCAACTCCACTTTGTAACTGCAGAACAAAAACCTTACTTTACAATGGTGACACCTAGCGGTCACCATCTTAACCAAATGACTAAAGCATCACCAGTAGTGGGACAGCATGAGATTATATGGCTCTTTGTGAGTTGCAACATGAAGTACACTGCATCACCTATGACCAATTCTTGCCAAAAATGTTTAACTTGAAGTTAATGAAGCCTTTAGCTCCACTTTACAGGAAATTCAAGGGATACAGGAACAGATTAAGTAGCATTATGAAACAAACAGACAAATCCAGAATGTGGGCATTAAAAAAAAAACACAAACTGGTCTGTTTTTTCAAAGAGTCCATACAATTGCAGAGGTGGGGGTGAAGCACTGATGTAGAAAAAAGTGGGAGAATTGTTCCCGGGGACTATTGATCATTGATCTGTTACTTGAAGTTTCTAATAAAGGTTTACTATGGCCAATAGGGTTTTGATAGATGAGGTAAAGAACTACATCTTGCCTTTCCTTTCATTGCTTCCCCTGGTAACATCAGCTAGAAAGAAGGCTCTCCAAGGTTGAAAAAGTCAGCTTCTATTTGACTTAGTATCTTCATCAACAAGGTAACTACATTAGTCCCACGATTTGGAAAAGAGTGCAAAGGGTCAAGTGTAACAGTAGCATAGGGCTCGCAGTATATAGCACTGAATGGTCACTTTCCCCTCCCCTCACCCCAGCCGACCTCCAAGACCCCAGTGAGCCCCAGAAGCATGGAATCAGATCTGGTTCCAGTGTTCTTCACCTCACAAAGTCAAAATAAATTCCTCCCCTCCTTCTCTGAGACCCACTGCACTTTATCTTTTAAGCCCTCAAAATACAGAATCGGACTGTTTTCCCTGTTTCAGACAATGAGGCTACTCACCTGCCTCCCCCAAAGGGAGGCTACACTTAGGGATTCCAGGGGAACCGCTCTCTAACCTAAGGAATTCTTCTAAGGAACCTGCTTCTAAGTTCTGGAGGAGTTACCTTTAATAAATCCAAGGAGTGGAATTGTTAGTCCCTTTTTATAACCAAAGATTGTTTGGGGAGAAGAACCCACAGATTAAATCTCTGGCAACACATCACTTTTGGCAGGCTACACCACTACATCATATATTAAAACATGTTTTTTTTTTTAACCTAAAGAATAATATGGACATCACACCCACTAGGATGGCTATAATAATAATAATAATTTTTTAAATAAAATACAAGTGTTGAAGACATGGATCAGCCTCAGAAATTTCAGGGATTCAACTGACCAAAATCCAATTTAGCTGGGTGTTTTTTTGGATAAGTTTATTTATTTTATTTAATTATATTTGGCTGCATTCGGTCTTCATTGCTGCGCGCAGGCTTCCTCCAGTTGTGTCGAGCGGGGGCTACTCTCCGTTGCAGTGTGTGGCCTTCTCATTGAGGTGGCTTCTCTTATTGCGGAGCACGGACTCTAGGCATGTGGGCTTCAGTAGTTGCAACACATGGGCTCAGTAGTTGTGGCTCGCAGACTCTAGAGAGCAGGCTTAGTAGTTGTGGCACACGAGCTTAGTTGCTCTGCGGCGAGTGGGATCTTCCGGGACCAGGGCTCAAACCCATGTCCCCTGCATTGGCAGGCGGATTCTTAACCACTGCGCCAGCAGGGAAGCCCAATGGAACTGGTTTTAAGTATGCGTATCTGGTTATGTTTCAATAGCTCCTTTGAGTTAAGTTTTCAGAGATTAGGTTCCAGTTTCTCTTTTATATCTCCAAATAATAAGTCAACAATTGATGGGTAGATACTTCCAGCTGTTACTGCAATAAGGAAGGAAGATCTGAAAATTGTTTTATTGGGGTATAGTTGATTTACAATATTGTGTTAATTTATGCTGTACAGCAAAGTGATTCAGTTACATATATATACATTCTTCTTTTTTATATATACATTCTTTTCCATTATGGTTTATCTTAGGATATTGAATATAGTTCTCTGTGCTATACAGTAGGACCTTGTTGTTTATCCACTTTATATATAAAAGCTTACATCTGCTAACCCCAGCCTCCCACTCCATCCCTCCCCCAGCCCAATCCCCTTCGACAACCACCAGTCTGTTCCCTGTAAGTCTGTTTCTGTTTCATAGATAGGTTCATTTGTGTCCTATTTTAGATTCCACATATAAGTGATATCATGGTATTTGTCTTTCTCTTTCTGACTCACTTCACTTAGTATGATGATCTCTAGTTGCATCCATGTTGCTGCAAATGGCATTATTTTCTTCTTTGTTATGGCTTACTAGTATTCCATTGTATATATATGTACCACATCTTCTGCATCCATTCATGTGTCGATGGACATTTAAGTTGTTTTCATGCATTGGCTATTGTAAATAGTGCTGGTGCTGTGAACATAGGGATGCATGTATCTTTTTGAATTATAGTTTTGTCTGGATATATGCCCAGGAGTGGGATTGCTTGAGAAGATCTGAAAATTTAAGAACCCATGCCAGACATCTATTATTCAGAGAGAAGTATAAACACACACACACACCAAGATAACAGTAACTCCTTGGTTCAAAACAGTCTTATTTGAAAAGTACACAGTAGATATATATGAAAAGTCCCTTTATATCAGGTTAGGGTATAAGAAGCGACTTCCCACAAAGGTGACTCAGGGCCCAATGTTCAAACCTTCTACCTGCAGATTATCGAGGATTATGGTCCTTCCTTCCCTGGGTCCCTCTTCTCTGCAGTGTTCAAGAACCCATCACTAGGGTAGCTCCTTAGTCATAGAGTCCACAGACTTGGACTGCCAAGTGAGTTTTATCTTTCAAAAAATGCTGATACACCTACTCAATTCTCCTCAGGCCCTGCTTTCCCCAGTTTCTTGCTGTTGTGGGTAAATGGAGTACCCAACGCATAATGAAACCATCTGAATCGGGCTTCTAGGCCTCTTCTTCCCTAGGAATCACTGTGGATAGAGGTTGAGTGGTTTGATGGCAAAATTGGAAGCAAAAGATTGAGTTCTCAATAACACCTATCAAAAGAGAAAATCTATTGATAATGCAGACCAAACAATTTTAAATGTACCATGAATAGGTTACTATATTACTTAATAAACCAATAAGAAAGAGTGAATTATAGGAACATGCAGAAAAAAACAGTGCAGGAGGGTTCCCTTTTCTCCACACTCTCTCCAGCATTTTCTTTTTTCCAGCACTTATAGCTTGTAGACTTTTTGATGATGGCCATCCTGACCAGTGAGAGGTTATAGTGAGGTGTATTTTATCAATGCTTTGTGGAATTTGTACTTTGCTGTGATTTATTTTCTCATTCTTAATAAGTACTTAAGTGTTTACTTTTATTAGGATAATCTGGAATTTTGTTAAGAAGGTCCCCAAATTACATGCACTTCGGGCCCCACAACACTTTGATCTCAGGGAATTCCCTGGCGGCCCAGTGCTTAGGACTCTGGCACTTTCACTGCCAGGGCCTGGGTTTGATCCCTGATCAGGAAACTAAGATCCCACAAGCCAGGTAGTGCAGCCAAAAAAACCTGATTTCAATGTGATGTCCAATAAGATGCTTTCTCTCTGAGCCGAGAAATGAAAGAGGGTCTGTGGGGAAGAGGCAACGATGACCTTGGAAAAGGGAATAGAGGCTGAACCACAAAGGATCTTGAGGCTAAGGGAGTTGAGGGCTTCTCTTCAGCAGAAAGCAGGAGCTGAGGGAGAGTTTTAGGCAAGGGATTACTGTGATCAGAACTTCTGTGAACGCTGTGGGAGAGGCTCTGGAGTCGGGGAGACCCTCAGCAACCCAGTGCCGGAGTCTAGGTGAGAAAGCATAAGGATCAGCTTCTGCCTTTCAGCAGCTGAGGATCCAGCCATGAACTTAGCCCAACTTCAGGAGGGACTGTGGCGAGAAGGGTTGCTTCAGGTTATTCCCTTTAAAATGTTTGTTTACGTATCTACTTGCATTTTCTGCCCCCTTTAGATATCTCTGTAGAAATAATTTATTACATGATTCCACAGCTGAATCAGATTGCCAACATAGTTTTTCAATCAAGTGTAAACACATGGGAGTTTACTTCATTTCCCTTATAAGCAATATTCCAAAGGTGCTAGGCTCAAGCATCAGACCACCCTTCAGCCTAACACATAGCATAAAACTGAAAAAAAAAAAGAAAATTCACAGTATCACTTGTGGAAATCAAATTAGATCCCAATATGCAAATGTGTTTCACACAATGGACAGTTGCTACTACCACAGTCACCCTGGGACAAATTTCTGTTTTATAAAACAAACAATTATCTAGCAGTGTTGATTTGGAATGCATCTCTGTTTGGAGACTTCCCCAAATGGCCACCATTTGCGAGAGAAACGTAAGTCATTAAGCATTTTTCTCAAAGAAACAGATACCTTCAGTAGCCATCTTTCCAAATACCAAATAGATTTGCACTGGCAGAAACAGTCTAGGGTAACGCAGATTATAAAATAATGGCCTTAAGAGGATTATTCATTCCACAGAAGTGGTATACATTAATTTGATTCAACAGCGAAACTAACATGTCTCTGGCCTTGATTTGCCAAGAGCCAGAATCCTTTAAGATTTCGATTAAGCGTGAGCAAATGAGAAAGATAAACTCATGCGTAGAAATGCTGAACTTGAGCAACTTTCTGTTGAGTCTCAGATCATGTTTTTAAACAAAAAATCTTTTATACTAATTAAACTGTCAAAGTATGAATAGAGAAATTGTTCTTTTCAAATATTTGAAGGTTAAATGGTAACCTATATTTAACAGAATTTGTGATGGATAGTAATACATCGTGAGACACTAAATTATATACTATATTAACTATGTATTCAGCATTTAGAATCATCAAAATGCTGAGAAATTTTTCTGTGACCTTGTACTGGGGGAGCTTGAATGTTAATAAACACATATTTTCTACTTTAAGTACATATTTCCCCAAATAAAGCAGATTCTCGGGGAACATTGTCCAAGCTGAAAACAGGCAAAGTTTGTGGGGTACTCATGGCTGATCAGGATGAGCCCTCTGCTCTAAGATCTCAGGAACATGTGAGGGGCAGGGGTGCCTGCAGGCCAATGAGGATGAGATCAAATCATTTACAGAAGGAGCAGGAGGAACGTGAGAACAACATCTCTCTCCCTCTTCTGTCTGTGCAGAGTGTCCTCATCAATAGAGGATTGTTTAATCAAACGCACCTTTATATGCCAGGAGTTACTGTAAGTCACATAGTCTTAATTCTGCAATTAGAATGTCCACTTCAATCTATTCAACATTTCCATGTTTAGTTCAAAGACGGGTCTTCTTCCCTCTCCCAGGGCCAAGGTCCCTGGAGGCTTCAAGGGAGAGTTTTTTCTTTTCCCCACTTCTCCTCTCTCAGATTCCTCAGGGCAGTTTCTGGCCTCTCTGAGATGGGAGCACAAGAAGGGGGAAAGAATAGGCAGGAGTGAAAAGTTCACACTTGGCTGATACTATCCTAAGGTGACTTTGTGCTCTCTGGACTTGACGGCTGTTTAAAGCTGATCCTTTCTCATGGTGGTTCCCCTGAGAGGGTCCCCTGACTAGCACCCCATGCTGGAGGCAGTGCTCCTTTGACTGGCTTCTTCCTATCAGTAGCACACCCGCACTTAGCATCTTCCTGTGGTGTGTCTCAGCATCTCCCTTGCAAGGCCATCCTCTTGGGCAGGATTCTTGTTAATCTTGGCCAACATTTTCTGCAACCCTTTCTGAGAATGCGTCGGCTTTGCCCTGCCTTTTGGAGGGAATGCAGTTCTCTTCCCAATGCAGACTCGATTCTATTCCATGGCGACTTTGGCTTTCTTAGCCCAAACTGGCATCTGGATCCCTCTGGGTCCCCAACAGCAGAGAATAGGTGATCAGACCCGTCAGATAGACTGGATCTCTGAAGGAGGCCAACCTGGGATGACAGAGCAACCACAGACAAAACAGCTGGCAGAACAGACCAGGTGAAATCCCCAAGCCTAGAGTTTGGAATGAGCAGTCATTGTAAGCACAGGGTATGATTTACAGGATTGGATCATGAAAAGGAGAGAGCTCGAGTACAAAACAAAGAATTCTGTCGCTAGAGACCCAACTGACAGGTGTTCTGTTCTGTAAGAAAAACATCTCTCCTTTACTTCTTTTATCCCAGGATTCCAAGAGGATCAGTGATCCTAATATAAGTAACACTTGGGTTACATTTGCAAGGATCCCTGGAAATGGCTAGGATTCTTTGGGGAGCTGTTCCTAGGAAAATAATGTGCTTCAGGCTAACAAACCAGCAGGGGCTTAGGGCATGCAACCTTGGAGCAATATTCTATATGTGAGAGTGGACTCCAGGAGGGTAGAGATTTTTATCTGTTTTAATTGCTGCTGTATCCCCAGAGCCTAGAATGTTTTTGTGTGGTAAAGAATTAACCTTGCCCAAAGAGAATTCTGGCCTTTGCCCTCCGTTCCTAGGAGGTGACCTCTAGGCTTTTAGAATATCCTACCGGAGAAGAGTGTCTTTGTTTACCTAGGAGCCTTGGGCCACACAAGATAGTCCAGCAGTGTGATGTAGGATGGGGGTTTGGGGCCATGCAGTATTACCTTGGCCTTCAGAGGGGCTAGAAAGTACAGGTCAGCCACATGGGCTGTCAACCATGTCTGCATAATGGAGCTGCAATAAAAAGTCTGGACACCAGGTCCCAGAAGATCCTCTCTGGTTGGCCATACTCCATGCATATTGTCATTCATTTTAGCCAGGAGAGTAGTGCTCTCCATGACTCCCCTGGGAGAGGACTACTGCAGGCTCTGCTCTTGGAAGCTCCCTGGACTCTGCCCTATGCATCTCTTCTTTTGGCTCATTTTAATCTATGTACTTTTTCTGTAATAAAGCATAATTGTGAGTATTACAGCTTTCAGTGAATTCTGCAAGTCTTTTGAGTGAATTAGCAAACCCGAGGGTGGACTTGGGAACCCCCCCGAACTTTCCATTGCTGTCAGAAGTGAGGGTGATCTTGCAGGCAGTCTCTCTAACATTGCAAGTGCCTTGCACAGGCAGATGTTCAAACAGTGTTCACTGAATGAAGGAGAGGATGAAGGCATTTCTACATACCAACTAGGAAGCCATGCCAGTTACCTAAAGATAGTGTCTTCTCAAATACAGCATAATAAACTTTTGTGTTTACATGATTTGCACAACAAAATTAGACTTTAGAATCCTGTGGGTGTTCTTCCCAAGTATACTTGGACTTTGCTGGCCACATCTTAAACATATTTCAGTTACCACATGACTTCAAAAAACCAAACACCAAGCAGATTTCTGCCTGAAGAGTGGGAATAACAGCAATGTTATAAACCTCTTGACAGAGCGTTGGCAGAGTTGAGGCTGGCCCAGAAGGAAGGTGCCACTGTAGGTCTTCCTCTGGAGCTACTCCAGTGTGGACACCTAGAGAGCAGCTGCCACAGGAGCGACGCACCCTCTATGCATGGTTGGCAAGAGCCCCTCAGGAGCATAGCGCACTCTCTAAACTGCTGCCCATGGACAAGATGAGGTCTCTCCTCGTATGAGATCATGTTATTTATGACCCCAGAAAAGGATAAAGGCTAAAGATGTAACTTTGAGGGCTTCTCCCTACTCTCCCTTCTCTGGAGACCCAGGAAAGGTCTTCTTTGTCTCCTTTGGCAGCTTTGAGTTCAGGGACAGATACATCACCATTAACAGGTCACTCTCCAGAGGCATTTCAGGGCTGCAGCTTCTTCTCACAAGGATTTCCACACTGAATAGCTGTGAGGCAGCTGCGATCAAATCATTAGCAGAGAACAGTGTTAGTATGTTAATGAGGCGCAGCCATGGGAGAAAAGAACTTCATATTCCTGATTCCTATCAGCTTTTTGATGGTGTGTTATCTGAGTTTTCTCCCAGAATGCAATTCTGGCCTCAGAAATCATTGAAGAAAGGGGAAAGCGGGGTGGGGGGTGGTGGTTGGTGGTGGGATGAATTGGGAGATTGGGATTGACATATATATATACACTGATACGTATAAATAGATAATTAATTTAAAAAAAAGAGAAAACACTGAAGAAGTATTGGCTCCCTTATCCAGACCTGGGATCACTGGCCTTTCACCTTTGGATCCCCAGTTTTGATCAGATACCCTCAGATGATGCAAAATTTTGCCACATATACCCGTAGTATCTTTCCAAGAGTTCCTACTTCATTTCCAGAACTGTAGACCCAACTTCCGTGTTTAAACTTCCCTAGTGGGTCAATTCTCATGAATGTAATCCAGATATTATTAGGTGGTGCTTCTAGCCCTTTAAGTTCTAGAGAACACTGGCTTGAACCCCCCTTCTAGAGTCTATGGGAGTCCAAAGCTTTTTCAACATCTCCTACAAATACCCAGAGGGTATATTCTCATGTTCACTCAGCTTCCATGCTCCAGCCTCCTCATGGGCTGCTCCTTCTACGCTTTTCACAGAATTCCTATTTGCACAAACAACTTCAGTGTTTTATATTTTCTTTAAAATTTGGAGCAAGTCAGTAATGGAAGCAACCTCAGTTGATATCTCCATTGACCTTGACATATCTCCATTCTTTAAAATATCCTTTAACTTTCAACTACATAGAACACCCCGTCTGATCATACCACCTCGCTCCATCCTTTCCTTTCCAACCTCTCCATACAAATTTCATTCTTTATTGCAGCAGAGCAATTCAGTCATTCCACTTTGTTGCCGTCGTTCTTGCTATTGAGTCCCATTCCCTACCAGTCAGTTTATCAAGATATTTTCCTAAACAAATGACAGTTCTCTGCCTGATAAGAATCCTTGTGTAATCAATTCAAGTGTTTTTCTTCATTTCATAAAGAACTACAGTTTACCCTTGAACAATGTGGGGTTACGCACGCCCACCATCTGCACAGTAGAAAACCAGCATATAACTTATAGTTGGTCCTCTGTATTCATATTTCCCCCATATACTTGGTTCCTCCATATACGTGGTCCCACATCCATGTTTTCAACCAACATGGATCGTGTAGCAACGTAGTATTTACTATTGGAGAAAATCCTGGTACAGATGAACCCATGCAGTTCGAACCCACTTTAAGGGTCAACTGTATTTTGGCACTATTGGGTTCAGTCAACCAGTGATCATTCCTGATGATTGCTCATTCGTGGAGATGGACACTGTTTTATATTGGGCTCTCTGGAGACAGACTCTGAAACAGAACTGCTTGTAGAAGGTTTATCGAGGAGTGTTCTTGGAGGTACCCTTGTAAGGAAAGCAGGAAGACAGGATTGGGCAGAGGGAGCTGCTGACCTGCAGTGAGACTGCAGTTGACACCTAGCTCTGTGGAGCTTGAAAAACTCTGATAAGGACCTCTGGAGTTGTCCCAAATTGAAGCAAGGGAATTGGGTTTTCGTATCCTCTCAATAGCCAGTTGTTAGCTGGGGGATGCTCCCTGGGAAGGGCGTGGAAACTTGGACAAAGCAGTCCACTGTGCCAAGTGGAATTAACCATTGATGGACAGAGCTGTGGGCAGGCAGTGTCTGATATTCCCAGCAGCTGGGGATTAGGTGCATTTGCCCTGAAGAGGGGATCTGAGTAAACACTACAATATCCATTGTAGCTCACTTCTGGCACCTCTCAGTTCCATCTCATCCATTCCATAATTCTGTAATTCCATAATTCTGAATTCCATAATTCATAAATACAGTTGACACTTGAACAGTGTGGGTGCGAACTGCATGGGTCAATCTGTACCAGGACTTTTCCCAATAGTAAATTCTACATTGCTACACGATCCATGGAATTATCCATTCCATACTTCTGGTTGACCTGGTTTGCTGGGAAACTTACAAGAGAAAGGTTAGTGTGATGAACTACAGACCCCACTGCCACAGCTAAACTGAGGCCGTGAACCATACTCCCTCCTCCACCTCCCATTGTATATTTCCCTCATCCCCCTGCTGGTCTAAGTGGCTGGAGAAGTGACCCAGATCACTGTCCCTAAGGTGTCTGTGCCTAAATCTACTATGTCCTCCTCAGGCTGTCGTCACTGCCCTTGTCCATTGACTACCATTAAAACTGGGCATGCAAAGACCAAGAGACACTCCATGGATCCCCGAGCACCAAACATACTCTTTCCTGCCCTGCTGAGGAGCAGCAGCCCTGTTCACCCCTACATTTCCTTTTGCTCTTGGCACATGGGCCTGAGCAACACCATAGCTTAAAGTTTGATGGGATTCTGACTGTGTCCCCTGACGGCAGTGGCCCCTTCTCGACATGCAAAGCTAAAGTTACAGGGTTGGGAAGCACATACGTGTGTGAATTTGGTGGGGCACAAACCTTCAGATTTCAGGGCTTTGCCCCTCCCAGAGGCAAAGCCTAATCATGGCAGCCACCCCCCAAGACCCGGCCCAGCCAGGGGAGTGGCCCTTCTGCCCTCCTGGCTTGCTCCCCTTCCTGGCTTTATCTTCCTCCATGGCATCCTGTATGTTGTGCTTATTCACCTCAAATGCTAGAGTGTTGATGGCTGACGGCTCTCAGCTGAGTCCCCTCTGGGAGCTGGCTTCAGCTGAAGAGCTGCCTAGCCCAGAGTCACGCCCCCTTCCCCAGGGCAGCCTGAATGGAATGGCTGTGGTCAATCTTGTGGGGAGGGGAGCATAAAGGCTTGGTCCCCTGCCTCAAGGTGGGACAGCCCTGAAGGATCATCCGAGCTGCCTATAAAATCAGCTGAGCCTTCATTGCAACCACATGGCAATTCAACTCCGCCCTCTGAGCCCCTTCTCTTATTCCCCAAAGGGCGTTCATCCCCACATCACCCCACAGTAAACCTCCTGCACACAATCCCTGTCTCAGAATCTGCTTCTTAGGGAACGCAACCTAGGCTATTTTCATTTTTTTTTAATTTTTTAAATAAATAAATAAATAATTTATTTATTTTTGGCTGCGTTGGGTCTTCATTGTTGCCCATGGGCTTTCTCTACTTGCGGCGAGTAGGGGCTACTCTTTGTTGCAGTGTGCCGGCTTCTCATTGCGGTAGCTTCTCTTGTTGCAGAGCATGGGCTCTAGGCGCACGGGCTTCAGTAGTTGTGGTGCACGGGCTCAGAAGTTGTGGCTCATGAGCTCTAGGCGTGGGCTTCAGGAGTTGTGGCGCACGGGTTTAGTTGCTCCACCGCATGTGGGATCTTCCCACACCAGGGCTTCAACCCGCATCCCCTGCATTGGCAGGCGTACTCAAAACCGTTGCGCCACCAGGGAAGTCCCTGGAATATTTTTAGAAGTTGAGAATGTTTGTCTTATTTTTAATGATTAAAAAAATACTTAAAAACTTTATTAGCCCTAAATGTTATATAGGTTAAATTATTTCTCAGTTCATTCTTATCTTTTGCAAAACAAGGTAAGGAAAGCTCTGTTGATACCTAAGTGAGATAGAAGAACAAAGAAGATACACCACTGTGAGGTCAGAAGGGCTGAGGGGGTAGGAGCAGCCAGTGCACATACATTGGCTTAGGGGGACTTGCTAATCTTGGTCTAGCTATCAGCTTTACTCCTGTGAGCTGTGCGATTTATGTAAAAGACCTTGTAAATGTAGTCAGTTCCAACCAGATGATTTGAGACCACTGAACGCTGGGTGAATGGCCTGTAGAGAAAGTGCCAATGGGAAAGCCCCAGCACGCACGTGCAACAAACACTGCGAGAAGCGAATGAAAAAGTTAGACTCAGTTCACACGGCGTGTGCTTTCTCTGAACTTTAGATGTATCTCATTCTGGGCAACTCCATTTTACCCTCATCACTTAATCTCCTTTCTTCTTGTTTAAAAAGCACGATTCTTTTAACAGATCCTCAAATGACCTGAATATGAATTCCCTTTGCCATCCTCACCGCCCCTCCCAGAACAGTCTCAGTTGGTCAATAAAGACTAAATCCCTCAATGAGCCAAAGCTTCTGGAGATTAAGATGAACACAAAAGATAGGAATGAGATGTTAAACGCTGATTACAGCATGAAAATAAAGAAGGAAGACTTAAACCTACAACTGTCAGCTAGAAAAATCATAGACTAACTTCTGACTTCTCCAACAGGCTGTTGATAATAGAAATCAACATCTATTGAGACTTTAAAAAACATATTACGTGCATCAACTCATGTAGTCCCCACAACAGCCCTTGAGGTAGGTCCTGAGATTATTCCCATTTTACAGATGAGAAAACTAAGGCATGAGAGGCTAAGGTTATACAATCAGTAAGCATCAGAGCCTGGACTCAAGCCCTAATCTGACTTCAGGCACTGTGCTCTTAGCCACGACACAAGACTGCCTTCCAGGGCAAGGTAAACTATCTTCGAAATTTTAGAAGGGAAAAATAAACATGATTGAAAGGAATTAAAGCCCAAAGTTAGAGAAGAAGATAGCCCAAGAGTTTCTAATTATTTGATTTACTCCTAATCTAAAGCCCAGATGAATAATATTTTAAAACACTGAAAGAATAGTCAGATCTAAAGCCAGAATAATAACTGGTCATCTTTAAGAAATATGGAAGATGATTAGAGGTGCCCAGTATGTGGTCAGGCCACTCAAGATGGCTGTTCTACACTTTGTACATCCCCTGCTCCACCAGTCCCCGCTTTCCAGATCCCTACTCACAGAAGGTGCTTCGCCCCCTGCCCCAGCTAGTGATTGTTCAAATCCTTAGGCCAGACCGGCTCCACCTGCTAGCTTATTGAAGGGCAATATCTGCCCATGTGGTGGTTGTTAATCTGAGGGGCTTCGAGGGACATGCCCCTGCTGCTGGTTTCCTTGGTAACTAATGAGCTACTCTGACGTCAATTCCCCCTATAAATGGTAGCCTCTCCCCTAAGTAGCAAAGGTTGCTGCCATTGCCCGCCCGCCCGCCCGCCCGCCCGCCCGCCCGCCTGCCTGCCTGCCTGCCTGCCTGCCTGCCTCCCAGCCTCCCACAGTGGGGTGTTGCTCCAGGACCTTTCGCTTCAGACGTGTAAGCTTCCCCCTGTCCACCAAACTATTGATGTCTCTGTCGCTGTCTCCAGGTTCTTTCTTTGGTCTCAAGGCTGGGCAGCTACAAGGCTTGCTGGCCTGCGCAGTGCAGCCTAACAACTGGCATACCAGCCAGGAGGCCGAGGAAACTCCTGTGAGCGCTGAGATGTTGGGGAATAAGGATGGGAAATGGAAAGAGGCGGGGTGACCCGAGGTGGCCGACTGCTAGCAAGTGGGGCTCTGTGGCAGCTGACCACCACAGGAGCTGTCTTCCTCTTCCATTACACTGATGATATCCTGTTGACCTCAGAGGCCCTTTCACATTTAAAAGTAGCAGCCCTGTGCTCATGCCTCATGTGACTGCACGGGGATGACTGGTGAGCACAGACAAAGCGTAAGGACCTGGGTTATCTATAAAATACAAGCATACCCCTGACCAACCACCCATAAACAATTAGAGACATAGGCGTTAGGGGTATTAACTCAGGGACAGGCTTGTGAATGGGACATGGCCAGTCGCGCAGAAGGGTTTGCATGAGGTCTGTGGAAACGGCAAAATAATAAAACTACCCTTGGGCTTCTGGTCTCAGCTATGGGAGGGGCCGAGCAATGATATATGTGATGGAAAACAGCTATATGCCACCTACAATGTGTTACAGCAGGTGGAAGACATACAAAAGGCCTACCCGAGTTGTGGAGCAATGCGAAAAACCGTTATTTGGGGTCTAGAAGAGCTGTGTAACAATACGGGACCCCCATGAACATTGACAGCAACCCAGTTTACTGGCCAACTGTCAGGACCATAACTTACTTTTGCCTTTGCCAGGGGATCTAGCCCCAGGGGAACACGTTATAAAATGGCCCTGGGACTAGCAGATAAGTTCCACGTGGTCTGGGTTTGCCGCCCCGTGGGGAATAGGACTGGAAAGGGCCTTACAGATCTCACCTGTGTTCTACCTGGCCCCGCCTGAGATTACTAAGGTAATTTACACGGGACCCCTCCTGGAGAAAGCTACCATCATGTTAACCCTGTGGTCTGTTGTTACACGGCCTCTCCAGTATTCGGCTCCAGCTGTGGGGACTGAGGGTGGACAGGCGCTGTGGTCCTGCAGGCCAGGACAAAAGCCACAGGCAGGGGTGGCGGTATCTCAGAATGCTGTTACTGTGGTATTTGGCTTACTGGTCCTCATCCTCCCTGTATTATGCTTGTTAAACATCTGACATCTCCTCCCTAGTCTGAGTGGAGGGAATCTGTTTGTGGACTGGGGGACAATGGTGGCCTCACTGTGAAATGAGTCTGATTGCTGGGTCTATGCGAGATGCCGTTGTCCTCCTCTGGACAAGAAAAATTGACCCGATAAGCGCCTGGCTTACTCGTTAGTGGCTGTTAATCTGTATCACATTTGCCGTATTTGGTTGCATGCGTCTCTACATTCCAACCCCAAGGATATAGAGGAAGAGGGGTGGACCAAGATGGTAAGGGTCGTGCAGAGTATGCAGGGGTGGAGTGTGTTGTCAGGCCACTCCAGAGGGCTGTTCTCTCGCTCTTTGTACATCCCCTGCTCCACCAGTCCCTGCTTTCCTGCTCCCTACTCACAGAAGGTGCTTCGACCCCTGCCCCAGCTACTGATTGTTCTAATCCTTAGGCCAGACCGGCTTCACCTGCTAGCTTATTGAAGGGAAACATCTGCCCTTGTGATGGTTGTTAACCTGAGGGGCTGTGAGGGATGTGCCCCAGTTGCTGGTTTCCCTGGTAACTGATAAGCTAATCTGACGTCAGTTCCCCCTGTAAATGGTAGCCTCTTTCACCCCGAGTAGTGCTGCCATGCCCTGTCTGCCATAGACAGTGCGGTGTTGCTCCCGGACCTTTTGCTTCAGACGTGTAAGATCCCCTATTTAATAAACGGTTGATGTCTCTGTCGCTGTCTGTGGGCTCTTTCTCTGGTCTCGAGGCGGGGCAACTACAAGGCTTGCAGGCTGCAGGGTGCAGACCAACACCCAACAACTTAAAAAGAGCACCTTTTCAAAACAAAGAATCAGTTGAGAAAACCGACTTTATCTTCAGGTTTCATCTTTCCTCCCGTCTGTATTAGTATCTTTTATTATTGACCAGGAAGTGCTAAACAGCTTTAGAAAAGACTTTGAAATTCTAGGTCTTAACTAATCATCCACTGATTTAGTCACAAATACTTATTGAATATCTGCTGAATATCAGATTGCTAGGTGCTGGAGAGTCAAAACAGACAGGGTTCTATCCTCATGGAAATTTCTAGTGAGGAATATTACTGATAATACAATGACACGAACGTGGGCATAGTTACAAACTAAATCATGTGCTACAATTAAAAAAAACTGCTTCCAGAGCAATTTCTAATTTTAAGTGACGAGCAAGAATGTAATACATATTTTTAATGAAATTTATACAGTGGAAAAAGATTTAAAATCTTTCAGTGATTTAAAAGCTTGGTCATACTCAGAGTAAGAGTATCTCTAAAATTAGAATAAATTATAAAATTACATAAGGCATTGAAACACCATTAAAACATTGATTTTAAAAAACAGTCTGCTTTGAGTCCATTTTAGGAATTTGAGATATAATTTATATACCATAAAATTCATCCTTAATGTATCCAGTGCAGGTGTGGTATATTTATACAATGGAATCTTACACAGCCATAAAAATATGAAATAATGCCATCTGCAGGAGCATGGATGGACCTAGAGATTCATACTAAGTGAAGTAAGCCAGATGGAGACAAATGTCATATCACACGTGGAATCTAAAAAAGATACAAATGAACTTATATACAAAAGAGAAATAGGCCCACAGACAGAAAGCAAACCTATGGTTACCAAATGGGAAAGGGGAGGGCAGATAAATTAGGCATTTGGTATTAACAAATACACACCACTGTATGTAAAATACATAACCAACAAGGACATACTGTGTAGCACAAGAAACTATACTCAATATTTTGTAATAACCTATAAGGGAAAAGAAGAAAAAAAATAGATATGTATAGCTGAATCACTTTGCCATACACCTGAAACTAACACAACACTATAAATAACAATACTTCAATAAACGTATACAATGCAGTGGATCTTATATATTAACAAGGTTGTACAACCGTCACCATTGTATAATTCCGGAACACTTATCACCCCCAAAAGAAACCCCTTACCATTAGCAGGCTTCCCATTTTCCCCCTCTCTGCAGTCCCTGGCAGACAGTCTATTTTCTGTGTCTATGGATTTGCCTAATCTGCATATAAATTGAATAATAGATTACGGGGCCTTTTGTGTCTGACTTTCACTTAATGGTTTCAAGATTTATCCGTGTTGTAGTGTGTATCAGCACTTCATTCCTTTTTATGGTGGAAGAATATTCCATTGTATGGGTATAGCATGTTTTGCGTTATCTGTTCATTAGTTGCGGACATTTGGGTTTCCACTTTTTGGCTCTTATGAATGACACTGCTTTGAACATTTATGTTCAAGTTTTTGTAAGGACATATTTTTTTTTTTTAACATCTTCATTGAAGTATAATTGCTTTCCAATGTTGTGTTAGTTTCTGCTGTATAACAAAGTGAATCAGCTATATGCATACGTATATCCCCATATCCCCTCCCTCTTGCTCCTCCCTCCCACCCTCCCTATCCCACCCCTCTAGGTGGTCACAAAGCACCGAGCTGACCTCCCTGTGCTATGCAGCTGCTTCCCAATAGCTATCTATTTTACATTTGGTAGTGTATATAAGGACATATGTTAATTTTCTTCAGTAAACATCTAGGAGTAGAATTGCTAGATCATATAGTAACTCTGTTTAACCTTGTGAGGAATTGCCAGAATGTTTTCCAAAGGGGCTGTAGCACTTTCCATTCCACCAGTAATGTAGATGGCAATATTTGTCATTGTCCTTTTGATTAAAGCCATCCTGATGGGTGTGAGGTAGTATCTCATTGTGGTTTTGACTTGCATTTCCCTGATGGCTAATGATGTTGAGTTTCTTTTCATGTGCTCATCGGTTTTTGTGTATGTTCTCTGGAGAAATGTCTGTTCATATCCTTTGCCCTTTTTGAAGCTGGGTCAGCTATTCTTTTATTATTGAGGTGTAAGGGCTCTTTATATTCTTTAGATACAAATCTCTTATTAAACATGATTTGCAAATATTTTCTCTCGTTCTGTGGGTTGTCTTTTCACTTTCTTGATGATGTCGTTAAAAGCACAAACATTTCTAATTTGGATGAAGTCTATTGGCCAGTGAGTTTTGAGCAGAAGTGGTGGATGTCGTTTCCTAGGCCAAGTATTTAATTGCCAGTGTGAGAATCTCTAGAGCTCTCTACAAATGGTGACCAGCAATGTTTGAGTTGGTGGTGGTTCTATCAGCTTGGATCCCTGGATGACTGCAGTGAGCAGAGCTCCCCTGACAACCCATGACAGAAATGTAGCCTGAAACAAATCTTGGTCGATTTCAGCCACTGGGATTTGGGAATTGTTATTACAGCATAACCAAGCCTATCATGACTAATGCACATGTCTTCTGTAACTTCATTAGTTATCAGAATATTTTCAAGTAAGAACTAAAACACTTTTAAAAAGTGAAATGAGTTTAAAATCTTAGCTTTATGAACTATCAAGCACTTTATATTGCTTCTCCTGTTCAGTCAAGAATTTCAAATATTCAATTCATGATGTGGGAAAACGTCCTTGAGCTATTAAGTGAGGAAAAATAAGTTTTAAAGACAAAGTGCTAAAATTTTAGCAGTGGTTATGTCTCCCTGTTGGGTTGGATTTTTATTTTTTCTTCAGAGCTTGTCTGTATCTTTACATTTATTTTTATAATTTTATACTCAGAAAAAAATACTAGTCTATTTAAAACATATTTCCACCTTAGAAATGGCATTTACATATATTTATTAGAAAAATCTAGCATGAAAGATGTTTGCCATTCTATACAGTCTTTTCATTTATTGGAGTACAATTGATGTACAGTATTACATAAGTCACAGGTGTACAACATACACATTCAGACTGTTTAAGGTTATATTCCATTTATAGTTACTACAAAATACTGGCTGTATTCCCTGTGTTGCATAATACATCCTTGTAGCTTATTGTATACATAATTGTTTGTACTTCTTAATCTCCTACCCCTGTCGTGCCCTTCCCCACTTCCCTCTCCCCACTTGTAACTACTAGTTCTCTATATTTGTGAGTCTGTTTTTTGTTATATTCACTAGTTTGTTTTATTTGTTAGATTCCACATATAAGTGGTAGCATACAGTACTTGTGTTTCTCTGACTTATTTCACTTAGCATAATACCCTCCAAGTCCATCCATGTTGCTGCAGATGGCAAAATTTCATTCTTTTTTATGGCTGAGTAGCATTCTTTTGTGTATATATAAATTGCATCTTCTTTATCCATTCCTCTATTCATGGACACTTAGGTTGCTTCCAAATCCTGGCAGTTGTAAATAATGGTGCTGTGAACTTTAGGGTGCATGTATCTTTTCAAATTAGCGTTTTGGGTTTTTTTTTTTTTTTTGGTATATTCCCAGGAGTGAAATTACTGGGTCATATGGTAGTTCTATTTTTAGTCTTCTTGGGGAAACCTCCATACTGTTTTCCACAGTGGCTGCACCAATTGACATTCCCACCAACAGTGTACAACTGTTCCCTTGTCTCTACATCCTTGCCAACATCTGTTACTCTGTTTGACAGCCATTCTGACAGGTGTGAGGTGATACCTCATTGTGGGTTTTGTTTGATTCTTTCAGGCTGATTAATTACAATTTTTATGTTTCTTCACTTAGAATAACATTACAGAAGTAAAAAAATTACCAGGTCAAGGAGGGAGGGAGGTGTGGAGAGAGAGAGAATGAGGGGAAGGGAGGGAGAGAAGCTAAGACTAGAGTTAAAAAATAAAAAGCTTTTTCTCATAGCTTTTGTGTGTGTCTTTGGGCTTCTCTATATAGAGTATCATTTCACTGCACATAGTGACCGTTTGACCTCTTCCTTTCCAATTTGGATATCTTTTACTTCTTTCTCTTGTCTGATTGCTGTGATTAGGACTTCCAATACTATGTTGAATAGAAGTGGTGAGAGTGGGAATCCTTGTCCTGTTCCTGAATTTAGTGGGAAAGCTTTCAGCTTTTCATCATTGAGTATTATGTTGACTGTGGGTTTGTTGTAAATGACTTTTATTACATTGAGATATGCTCCGTCTATACCCACGTTGGTGAAGGTTTTTTATCGTGAATCGATATTGAATTTCATCAAATGCTTTTTCTGCATCTATTGAGATGATCATGTGATTGTTGTCTTTTGTTGACGTGTGTATCACATTGATTTGTGCATATTGAACCACGTTTGCCACCCTGGAATGAATCCAACTTGATCATGGTGTATGATCCCTTTTATGTATTGTTGAATTTGGTTTCCTAATAATTTGTTGAGGATTTTTGCATCTTTATTCATCAAAGATATTGGGCTGTAATTTTCTTTCTTTCTTTTTCTTTGGTAGTGCCTTTGTCTGGTTTTGGTATCAGGGTGATGGTGGCTTCATAGAATGAACTTTGGAGTGTTCCCTCCTCTTCAGTCTTTCGGAATAGTTTGAGAAGGATAGGTATAAGTTCTTCTTCGTATGTTTTGTAGAATTCTTCAGTGAAGTCATCTGGTCCTGAACTTTAGTTTGTAAGGAGTTTTTTTCTTTAATTAGAGATTCTATTTCACTTCTAGTAATTGGTCTGTTCAAATTATCCGTCTCTTCGGGACTCAGTTTTGGCAGGCTGTGTTTCTCTTAAACTTAGACATTTCTTCCAGTTTGTCCAATTTGTTGGCATATAACTGCTCACAATATTCTCTTAGGAATTTTTGTATTTCTGCTGTTATTTCTCCTCTTTCATTTGTTATTTTGTTTGATTCTCTTCTTTCCTTCTTGGTGAGCCTGGCTAGAGGTTTGTCAATTTGGTATATGTTTTTTTTAAAAAACAGCTCTTGGTTTTATTGATCTTTTCCATCTTTTAAATTTCTGCTTTGTTTTTCCTGTCTGATCTTTATTATTTCCTTCCTTCTGCTGAGTTTGGGTTCTGTTTGTTCTTTTTCTAATTCTTTTAGGTGGTAGGTTAGGTGGTTTATTTGAGGTGTTTCTTGTTTCTTGTTTCTTCTTTCTTGAGAAGGGCCTGTATTGCTATGAAATTCCCTCTTAGATCAGTTTTGCAGCATTTATCCCATAGATTTTGTAAGGTTGTGTTTTCATTGTCATTTGTCTTTGAGGTATTTTCTGATTTCCTCTTTGATTTGATCATTGACCCATTGGTTTTTTAGTAGCATGTTGTTTAGTCTCCATGTGTTTATTTCTTCCCCATTTTTTCTCTCTCTGGTTGATTTCTAGTTTCATACCATTGTGGACAGAAAAGATGTTTGAAGTCATTTCTGTCCTCTTAAATTGTTGAGGCTTGTTCCGTGACCTAGTATGTGGTCTATTCTAGAGAATGTTCCTTGCATGCTTGAGAAGGATCTGTAGGAATGGGACAATCACCATAGGAAAGGCAAATATATAAAAGAATTGAAGATTACTTAAATAAGCCAGTACATAGGTTAAAAAACAATCAAAAAATTTTGTAAAAGTGATTATAACTACAATTAACAGCAAAAGGATAAACATGAAGATGTAACATAGGACATCAAAATCATAAAATGTTGGGGAGGGGAGTAAAGAAATGTAGATCTTTTGGAATGTGTTTGAAGTTATATGACTATCGCTCTAAAGCAAGTTGATATAGTTATGGGTTAGCATGCTTGAAAACCAGGGTAGCCACAAATCAAAAGCATACAATAGATTCAAAAACAATCAAATCACAAAAGGATAAACCAAAAGAAGAAATGAACAAATAAGAACTACAGCATCAACCCTCAAAATCTTCTGGTGACCAGTGAGGGGCTTCCTGTAGCACCACCTATTGCAAAACATCAATAAACAAGAGGATGTTCTTTATCTTTAAAGTGGAAATGCGTTACAAGGCTCTGAGAACTGGTGGAAAGGATTTGAGAACTTTCTCATGTCCTTTAAATCACTGGAGATAACACGTCTTTAAGCCTCTTCAATTGTTTTTCCTGAATTTTAATTTTCTAAAATTTCCATTACGTTCCTCTAACTAAAACAATTGCCTAATGTCTGATATTTTCCATTGTGATATACCTGATTCTGTTAAGAAAATCACATGCACACATACTACCAGCTTTTATTTATAATAACAAAGCTCCAGTGACCTTTTTTTTTAAAGTTGCAGAGGAGCACCAAAAGGAAAGATGACTATGATGGATTGAACATATAAACATATGAAGTCCGCAAGTGAGGTGTCTAACGTAATGCTGTACCTCGTGATGTCTACATGTTTTTGCCACTTAAAGATGACTTACAGGGCACTGAATCAAGTTGACAATGTTAGCCCCAAATCCATTAAAGTATGGGGGGGCTGCTTTCAAACCCTAAATAAGAATATTTGTCAATGAGAATATCTTTCAAGCAGCTCCACTTTGTAACTGCAGAACAAAAACCTTACTTTACAATGGTGACACCTAGCGGTCACCATCTTAACCAAATGACTAAAGCATCACCAGTAGTGGGACAGCATGAGATTATATGGCTCTTTGTGAGTTGCAACATGAAGTACACTGCATCACCTATGACCAATTCTTGCCAAAAATGTTTAACTTGAAGTTAATGAAGCCTTTAGCTCCACTTTACAGGAAATTCAAGGGATACAGGAACAGATTAAGTAGCATTATGAAACAAACAGACAAATCCAGAATGTGGGCATTAAAAAAAAAACACAAACTGGTCTGTTTTTTCAAAGAGTCCATACAATTGCAGAGGTGGGGGTGAAGCACTGATGTAGAAAAAAGTGGGAGAATTGTTCCCGGGGACTATTGATCATTGATCTGTTACTTGAAGTTTCTAATAAAGGTTTACTATGGCCAATAGGGTTTTGATAGATGAGGTAAAGAACTACATCTTGCCTTTCCTTTCATTGCTTCCCCTGGTAACATCAGCTAGAAAGAAGGCTCTCCAAGGTTGAAAAAGTCAACTTCTATTTGACTTAATGTCTTCATCAACAAGGTAACTACATTAGTCCCACGATTTGGAAAAGAGTGCAAAGGGTCAAGTGTAACAGTAGCATAGGGCTCGCAGTATATAGCACTGAATGGTCACTTTCCCCTCCCCTCACCCCAGCCGACCTCCAAGACCCCAGTGAGCCCCAGAAGCATGGAATCAGATCTGGTTCCAGTGTTCTTCACCTCACAAAGTCAAAATAAATTCCTCCCCTCCTTCTCTGAGACCCACTGCACTTTATCTTTTAAGCCCTCAAAATACAGAATCGGACTGTTTTCCCTTTTTCAGACAATGAGGCTACTCACCTGCCTCCCCCCAAAGGGAGGCTACACTTAGGGATTCCAGGGGAACCGCTCTCTAACCTAAGGAATTCTTCTGAGGAACCTGCTTCTAAGTTCTGGAGGAGTTACCTTTAATAAATCCAAGGAGTGGAATTGTTAGTCCCTTTTTATAACCAAAGATTGTTTGGGGAGAAGAACCCACAGATTAAATCTCTGGCAACACATCACTTCTGGCAGGCTACACCACTACATCATATATTAAAACATGTTTTTTTTTTTAACCTAAAGAATAATATGGACATCACACCCACTAGGATGGCTATAATAATAATAATAATTTTTTAAATAAAATACAAGTGTTGAAGACATGGATCAGCCTCAGAAATTTCAGGGATTCAACTGACCTAAATCCAATTTAACTGGGTGTTTTTTTGGATAAGTTTATTTATTTTATTTAATTATATTTGGCTGCATTCGGTCTTCATTGCTGCGCGCAGGCTTCCTCCAGTTGTGTCGAGCGGGGGCTACTCTCCGTTGCAGTGTGTGGCCTTCTCATTGCGGTGGCTTCTCTTATTGCGGAGCACGGACTCTAGGCATGTGGGCTTCAGTAGTTGCAACACATGGGCTCAGTAGTTGTGGCTCGCAGACTCTAGAGAGCAGGCTTAGTAGTTGTGGCACACGAGCTTAGTTGCTCTGCGGCGAGTGGGATCTTCCGGGACCAGGGCTCAAACCCATGTCCCCTGCATTGGCAGGCGGATTCTTAACCACTGCGCCAGCAGGGAAGCCCAATGGAACTGGTTTTAAGTATGCGTATCTGGTTATGTTTCAATAGCTCCTTTGAGTTAAGTTTTCAGAGATTAGGTTCCAGTTTCTCTTTTATATCTCCAAATAATAAGTCAACAATTGATGGGTAGATACTTCCAGCTGTCACTGCAATAAGGAAGGAAGATCTGAAAATTGTTTTATTGAGGTATAGTTGATTTACAATGTTGTGTTAATTTATGCTGTACAGCAAAGTGATTCAGTTACATATATATACATTCTTCTTTTTTATATATACATTCTTTTCCATTATGGTTTATCTTAGGATATTGAATATAGTTCTCTGTGCTATACAGTAGGACCTTGTTGTTTATCCACTTTATATATAAAAGCTTACATCTGCTAACCCCAGCCTCCCACTCCATCCCTCCCCCAGCCCAATCCCCTTCGACAACCACCAGTCTGTTCCCTGTAAGTCTGTTTCTGTTTCATAGATAGGTTCATTTGTGTCCTATTTTAGATTCCACATATAAGTGATATCATGGTATTTGTCTTTCTCTTTCTGACTCACTTCACTTAGTATGATGATCTCTAGTTGCATCCATGTTGCTGCAAATGGCATTATTTTCTTCTTTGTTATGGCTTACTAGTATTCCATTGTATATATATGTACCACATCTTCTGCATCCATTCATGTGTCGATGGACATTTAAGTTGTTTTCATGCATTGGCTATTGTAAATAGTGCTGGTGCTGTGAACATAGGGATGCATGTATCTTTTTGAATTATAGTTTTGTCTGGATATATGCCCAGGAGTGGGATTGCTTGAGAAGATCTGAAAATTTAAGAACCCATGCCAGACATCTATTATTCAGAGAGAAGTATAAACACACACACACACCAAGATAACAGTAACTCCTTGGTTCAAAACAGTCTTATTTGAAAAGTACACAGTAGATATATATGAAAAGTCCCTTTATATCAGGTTAGGGTATAAGAAGCGACTTCCCACAAAGGTGACTCAGGGCCCAATGTTCAAACCTTCTACCTGCAGATTATCGAGGATTATGGTCCTTCCTTCCCTGGGTCCCTCTTCTCTGCAGTGTTCAAGAACCCATCACTAGGGTAGCTCCTTAGTCATAGAGTCCACAGACTTGGACTGCCAAGTGAGTTTTATCTTTCAAAAAATGCTGATACACCTACTCAATTCTCCTCAGGCCCTGCTTTCCCCAGTTTCTTGCTGTTGTGGGTAAATGGAGTACCCAACGCATAATGAAACCATCTGAATCGGGCTTCTAGGCCTCTTCTTCCCTAGGAATCACTGTGGATAGAGGTTGAGTGGTTTGATGGCAAAATTGGAAGCAAAAGATTGAGTTCTCAATAACACCTATCAAAAGAGAAAATCTATTGATAATGCAGACCAAACAATTTTAAATGTACCATGAATAGGTTACTATATTACTTAATAAACCAATAAGAAAGAGTGAATTATAGGAACATGCAGAAAAAAACAGTGCAGGAGGGTTCCCTTTTCTCCACACTCTCTCCAGCATTTTCTTTTTTCCAGCACTTATAGCTTGTAGACTTTTTGATGATGGCCATCCTGACCAGTGAGAGGTTATAGTGAGGTGTATTTTATCAATGCTTTGTGGAATTTGTACTTTGCTGTGATTTATTTTCTCATTCTTAATAAGTACTTAAGTGTTTACTTTTATTAGGATAATCTGGAATTTTGTTAAGAAGGTCCCCAAATTACATGCACTTCGGGCCCCACAACACTTTGATCTCAGGGAATTCCCTGGCGGCCCAGTGCTTAGGACTCTGGCACTTTCACTGCCAGGGCCTGGGTTTGATCCCTGATCAGGAAACTAAGATCCCACAAGCCAGGTAGTGCAGCCAAAAAAACCTGATTTCAATGTGATGTCCAATAAGATGCTTTCTCTCTGAGCCGAGAAATGAAAGAGGGTCTGTGGGGAAGAGGCAACGATGACCTTGGAAAAGGGAATAGAGGCTGAACCACAAAGGATCTTGAGGCTAAGGGAGTTGAGGGCTTCTCTTCAGCAGAAAGCAGGAGCTGAGGGAGAGTTTTAGGCAAGGGATTACTGTGATCAGAACTTCTGTGAACGCTGTGGGAGAGGCTCTGGAGTCGGGGAGACCCTCAGCAACCCAGTGCCGGAGTCTAGGTGAGAAAGCATAAGGATCAGCTTCTGCCTTTCAGCAGCTGAGGATCCAGCCATGAACTTAGCCCAACTTCAGGAGGGACTGTGGCGAGAAGGGTTGCTTCAGGTTATTCCCTTTAAAATGTTTGTTTACGTATCTACTTGCATTTTCTGCCCCCTTTAGATATCTCTGTAGAAATAATTTATTACATGATTCCACAGCTGAATCAGATTGCCAACATAGTTTTTCAATCAAGTGTAAACACATGGGAGTTTACTTCATTTCCCTTATAAGCAATATTCCAAAGGTGCTAGGCTCAAGCATCAGACCACCCTTCAGCCTAACACATAGCATAAAACTGAAAAAAAAAAAAGAAAATTCACAGTATCACTTGGGGAAATCAAATTAGATCCCAATATGCAAATGTGTTTCACACAATGGACAGTTGCTACTACCACAGTCACCCTGGGACAAATTTCTGTTTTATAAAACAAACAATTATCTAGCAGTGTTGATTTGGAATGCATCTCTGTTTGGAGACTTCCCCAAATGGCCACCATTTGCGAGAGAAACGTAAGTCATTAAGCATTTTTCTCAAAGAAACAGATACCTTCAGTAGCCATCTTTCCAAATACCAAATAGATTTGCACTGGCAGAAACAGTCTAGGGTAACGCAGATTATAAAATAATGGCCTTAAGAGGATTATTCATTCCACAGAAGTGGTATACATTAATTTGATTCAACAGCGAAACTAACATGTCTCTGGCCTTGATTTGCCAAGAGCCAGAATCCTTTAAGATTTCGATTAAGCGTGAGCAAATGAGAAAGATAAACTCATGCGTAGAAATGCTGAACTTGAGTAACTTTCTGTTGAGTCTCAGATCATGTTTTTAGACAAAAAATCTTTTATACTAATTAAACTGTCGAAGTATGAACAGAGAAATTGTTCTTTTCAAATATGTGATTGGAAAATGGTCACCTATATTTAACAGAATTTGTGATGGATAGTAATACATCGTGAGACACTAAATTATATACTATATTAACTATGTATTCAGCATTTAGAATCATCAAAATGCTGAGAAATTTTTCTGTGACCTTGTACTGGGGGAGCTTGAATGTTAATAAACACATATTTTCTACTTTAAGTACATATTTCCCCAAATAAAGCAGATTCTCGGGGAACATTGTCCAAGCTGAAAACAGGCAAAGTTTGTGGGGTACTCATGGCTGATCAGGATGAGCCCTCTGCTCTAAGATCTCAGGAACATGTGAGGGGCAGGGGTGCCTGCAGGCCAATGAGGATGAGATCAAATCATTTACAGAAGGAGCAGGAGGAACGTGAGAACAACATCTCTCTCCCTCTTCTGTCTGTGCAGAGTGTCTTCATCAATAGAGGATTGTTTAATCAAATGCACCTTTATATGCCAGGAGTTACTGTAAATCACATAGTATTAATTCTGCAATTAGAATGGCCACTTCAATCTATTCAACATTTCCATGTTTAGTTCAAAGACGGGTCTTCTTCCTTCTCCCAGGGCCAAGGTCCCTGGAGGCTTCAAGGGAGAGTTTTTTCTTTTCCCCACTTCTCCTCTCTCAGATTCCTCAGGGCAGTTTCTGGCCTCTCTGAGATGGGAGCACAAGAAGGGGGAAAGAATAGGCAGGAGTGAAAAGTTCACACTTGGCTGATACTATCCTAAGGTGACTTTGTGCTCTCTGGACTTGACGGCTGTTTAAAGCTGATCCTTTCTCATGGTGGTTCCCCTGAGAGGGTCCGCTGACTAGCACCCCATGCTGGAGGCAGTGCTCCTTTGACTGGCTTCTTCCTATCAGTAGCACACCCGCACTTAGCATCTTCCTGTGGTGTGTCTCAGCATCTCCCTTGCAAGGCCATCCTCTTGGGCAGGATTCTTGTTAATCTTGGCCAACATTTTCTGCAACCCTTTCTGAGAATGCGTCGGCTTTGCCCTGCCTTTTGGAGGGAATGCAGTTCTCTTCCCAATGCAGACTCGATTCTATTCCATGGCGACTTTGGCTTTCTTAGCCCAAACTGGCATCTGGATCCCTCTGGGTCCCCAACAGCAGAGAATAGGTGATCAGACCCGTCAGATAGACTGGATCTCTGAAGGAGGCCAACCTGGGATGACAGAGCAACCACAGACAAAACAGCTGGCAGAACAGACCAGGTGAAATCCCCAAGCCTAGAGTTTGGAATGAGCAGTCATTGTAAGCACAGGGTATGATTTACAGGATTGGATCATGAAAAGGAGAGAGCTCGAGTACAAAACAAAGAATTCTGTCGCTAGAGACCCAACTGACAGGTGTTCTGTTCTGTAAGAAAAACATCTCTCCTTTACTTCTTTTATCCCAGGATTCCAAGAGGATCAGTGATCCTAATATAAGTAACACTTGGGTTACATTTGCAAGGATCCCTGGAAATGGCTAGGATTCTTTGGGGAGCTGTTCCTAGGAAAATAATGTGCTTCAGGCTAACAAACCAGCAGGGGCTTAGGGCATGCAACCTTGGAGCAATATACTATATGTGAGCGTGGACTCCAGGAGGGTAGAGATTTTTATCTGTTTTAATTGCTGCTGTATCCCCAGAGCCTAGAATATTTTTGTGTGGTAAAGAATTAACCTTGCCCAAAGAGAATTCTGGCCTTTGCCCTCCGTTCCTAGGAGGTGATCTCTAGGCTTTTAGAATATCCTACCGGAGAAGAGTGTCTTTGTTTACCTAGGAGCCTTGGGCCACACAAGATAGTCCAGCAGTGTGATGTAGGATGGGGGTTTGGGGCCATGCAGTATTACCTTGGCCTTCAGAGGGGCTAGAAAGTACAGGTCAGCCACATGGGCTGTCAACCATGTCTGCATAATGGAGCTGCAATAAAAAGTCTGGACACCAGGTCCCAGAAGATCCTCTCTGGTTGGCCATACTCCATGCATATTGTCATTCATTTTAGCCAGGAGAGTAGTGCTCTCCATGACTCCCATGGGAGAGGACTACTGCAGGCTCTGCTCTTGGAAGCTCCCTGGACTCTGCCCTATGCATCTCTTCTTTTGGCTCATTTTAATCTACGTACTTTTTCTGTAATAAAGCATAATTGTGAGTATTACAGCTTTCAGTGAATTCTGCAAGTCTTTTGAGTGAATTAGCAAACCCGAGGGTGGACTTGGGAACCCCCTGAACTTTCCATTGCTGTCAGACTGAGGGTGATCTTGCAGGCAGTCTCTCTAACATTGCAAGTGCCTTGCACAGGCAGATGTTCAAACAGTGTTCACTGAATGAAGGAGAGGATGAAGGCATTTCTACATACCAACTAGGAAGCCATGCCAGTTACCTAAAGATAGTGCCTTCTCAAATACAGCATAATAAACTTTTGTGTTTACATGATTTGCACAACAAAATTAGACTTTAGAATCCTGTGGGTGTTCTTCCCAAGTATACTTGGACTTTGCTGGCCACATCTTAAACATATTTCAATTACCACATGACTTCAAAAAACCAAACACCAAGCAGATTTCTGCCTGAAGAGTGGGAATAACAGCAATGTTATAAACCTCTTTACAGAGCATTGGCAAGGTTGAGGCTGGCCCAGAAGGAAGGTGCCACTCTACGTCTTCCTCTGGAGCTGCTCCAGTGTGGACACCTAGAGAGCAGCTGGCCACAGGAGCGGCACCCTCTATGCATGGTTGGCAAGAGCCCCTCAGGGGCATAGCGCACTCTCTAAACTGCTGCCCATGGACAAGATGAGGTCTCGCCTCGTATGAGATCATGTTATTTATGACCCCAGAAAAGGATAAAGGCTAAAGATGTAACTTTGAGGGCTTCTCCCTACTCTCCCTTCTCTGGAGACCCAGGAAAGGTCTTCTTTGTCTCCTTTGGCAGCTTTGAGTTCAGGGACAGATACATCACCATTAACAGGTCACTCTCCAGAGGCATTTCAGGGCTGCAGCTTCTTCTCACAAGGATTTCCACACTGAATAGCTGTGAGGCAGCTGCGATCAAATCATTAGCAGAGAACAGAGTGTTAGTATGTTAATGAGGCGCAGCCATGGGAGAAAAGAACTTCATATTCCTGATTCCTATCAGCTTTTTGATGGTGTGTTATCTGAGTTTTCTCCCAGAATGCAATTCTGGCCTCAGAAATCATTGAAGAAGGGGGAAAGCGGGGTGGGGGGTGGTGGTTGGTGGTGGGATGAATTGGGAGATTGGGATTGACATATATATACTGATATGTATAAAATAGATAATTAATTAAAAAAAAAGAGAAAACACTGAAGAAGTATTGGCTCCCTTATGCAGACCTGGAATCACTGGCCTTTCATCCTTTAGATCCCCAGTTTTGATCAGATACCCTGAGGTGATGCAGAATTTGCCACATATACCCATAGTCTCTATCCAAGAGGCTGTGTAAGCTTGGGTTCAGGGAAAAGAGGGACGGTGAGCTAAGAGGGGATTGGAGAGAATTGCCATAGTGAGGGAAGTGAACCAGTAGAAAGGAACTTCTCCCACATGGAGAGAGAATGAGTAATTGTTTGTCCTCTGGACCCAACCCCATAAAAAGTCTAGACTTGGGCTTGCTGGTCTCCCACATGACAGAGGGACAAGAGTCAAGAATCTCTGATTTCAGAAAACAATTAGAGTGGGTGTCATTTTCTTGGTGAAAAGTGGTAAGTTTGGGAAAACTTACATAATGTTTTCCCAAGACATGTGCAGTGGAAAAGTATTTATCTTTGAGTAGTTTAAAAGCTCAAAAATGTCCAGAGAACAAGATATTCTCCCGTATGGTGCCTTCTTCCCACATAATATCTCATCTACATCTGGCCCATCCTACTTTCTTCCCTGACCTTCTCTAGTTCAGAGGGAGGCCAGCCCCTCTATCCCTTCCTTTTTACTATAAGATCTTGATCCATTACTTGTTCCCTCTCCATGATAATTCTTCCAAGAGTTCTTTCCCACTGGCTCTTTCCCGTTAGCCCAAAATCTTACCCAATAACCACACTTGAAGGCCAGGAATGCCATGTTGCACAACTCTACAAGGCACCATTGACATCATCGTCTATGTAAATGGCCCCACCCCTCCCTGCTGGAGTTGAGCTGAGCACATAATATCAATAAAATGAACAATGATGAATGGGAAAAGGAGCATTTCCTCTGCTCACTAGGCAGCGGTCTAGCAATTTTCAACTACCTGCTCTGGCAGTGGTTCAGAGATTCCATTCAGTGAGCTCACTGCCATTTTCTTAGCAAGGTAAACCTTTTCATGACAAGCGTCTGGGATTACAGAGTCAGATTCTCAATGAAATTTTGAGTTTGCATAGCCTCCCCTTAAAAAATCTTCCAGTGGAAGGAGTATAATTCCCACTTAAAACAACTCAGTCAGCCTTTCATTTGTTTCTTTGAACAGTCAATCAAGAAGCACTGATTGAGCACCTCCTACGTATAAGGCACTGTGCTCCATGCTGAAGATTCAGGTGCGGATAAAAAGAAAAAAGCATGGAACTTACAGGCATTAATCAAAAATCCACACAAACACCATTAAATTATAACAGTGGAAAGAAGTACCGATTAGAAGTGCATAGTGTTATGAGAACGTCTAATAGACCTAAACAAGAAGTTCAAGGAAGACTTCCTTGAGAACAGGATGGTTGAGTTAAGACTTGAAGGGAGAGTAGGCGTTGATTAGACAAAATGGAAGTGAAATGTCCTAAGCAGAGAAAAAACCTGTTCTAGGGGCCCTGTGGGGAGTTCAAGGAAGTGAATGATGAAAACCAATGTGGCTGGACCACTGTGAGCAAGGAGGAGGGTCGGGTGAGATGAGACTGGAGGGGTCGTGAGGGCCAGACCTGGTAAGCCTTCAGGCCATCATATGGATTTTGGTCTTTATTCTAAGAATAACTGGAAGTCATTGAAGGGTTGTAAGCAGGCAAATGACAGGATGGTATCTGTGCTTTAAAGGACTCACTTTGGCTGTAATGTGGCTAATGTGTTGGAGGGGCCTTTGGGATGTGGGAAACAAGTTGGGAGGTTACTGAAATAGATCAGGGGAGAGAAGCCGGTGGCTTGTACAGAGGTGGGTTTAAAAAGCTTTATTAGAAATTCCTTCCTTATATCAAAGTCAGACATGTCCAGTGGCCCCAGCTCTTTCTCTGGGACCACAAAGAACAAGTCAACTCCACATCAACAAGGTAAACCTTTAAGGAGATGAAGGAATGCATTGTGCCACCACCTCTTTTACTCTGCCCCATTTTACCCTCATCACTTAATCTCCTTTCTTCTTGTTTAAAAAGCACGATTCTTTTAACAGATCCTCAAATGACCTGAATATGAATTCCCTTTGCCATCCTCACTGCCCCTCCCAGAACAGTCTCAGTTGGTCAATAAAGACTAGATCCCTCAATGAGTCAAAGTTTCTGGAGGTTACGATGAACACAAAAGATAGGAATGAGATGTTAAATGCTGATTACAGCATGAAAATAAACAAGGAAGAGTTAAACCTACAACTGTCAGCTAGAAAAATCATAGATTAACTTCTGACTTCTCCAACAGGCTGTTGATAATAGAAATCAATATTTATTGAGACTTTAAAAAACATATTACATGCATTAACTCATTTAGTCCTCACAACAGCCCTTGAGGTAGGTCCTGAGATTATTCCCATTTTACAGATGAGAAAACTAAGGCATGAGAGGCTAAGGTTATACAATCAGTAAGCATCAGAGCCTGGACTCAAGCACTAATCTGATTTCAGGGACTGTGCTCTTAGCCACGACCCAACACTGCCTTCCAGGGCAAGGAAAACTATCTTCGAAATTTTAGAAGGAAAAAATAAACATGATGAAAAGGAATTAAAGCCCAAAGTTAGAGAAGAAGAAAGCCCAAGAGTTTATAATTACCTGATTTAATCCTAATCTAAAGCCCAGATGGAAAATATTTTAAGACACTGAAAGAACAGTCAGATCTAAACCCAGAATAATAATTGGTCATCTTTAAGAAATATGGAAGATGATTAGAGATGCCCAGTATATGGTCAGACCACTCAAGATGGCTGTTCTACTCTTTGTACGTGCCCTGCTCCACCAGTCCCTGCTTTCCTGCTCCCTACTCACATAAGGTGCTTCCACCCCTGCCCCAGCTCGTGATTGTTCAAATCCTTAGGCCAGACCGGCTCCACCTGCTAGCTTATTTAAGGGAAACATCTGCCCATGTGGTGGTTGTTAATCTGAGGGGCTGCAAGGGACATGCCCCTGCTGCTGGTTTCCTTGGTAACTAATGAGCTAATCTGACGTCAATTCCCCCTATCAATGGTAGCCTCTCCCCTAAGTAGCAAAGGTTGCTGCCATTCCCCGACTGCCTGCATGCCTGCCCACCCCAGTGGGGTGTTGTTCCAGGACCTTTCGCTTCAGACGTGTGAGATCCCCTTGCCAAACAAACGATTGATGTCTCTGACGCTGTCTCCAGGTTCTTTCTTTGGTCTCGAGGCTGGGCAGCTACAAGGCTTGCTGGCCTGCGCAGTGCAGCCTAACAACTGGCATACCAGCCAGGAGGCCGAGGAAACTCCTGTGAGCGCTGAGATGTTGAGAAATAAGGATGGGAAATGGAAAGAGGCGGGGTGACCCGAGGTGGCCGACTGCTAGCAAGTGGGGCTCTGTGGCAGCTGACCACCGTAAGAGGTGTCTTACTCTTGCATTACATTCATGATATCCTGTTGACCTCAGAGTCCCGTTCAAGTTTAAAACTAGCAGCCCTGGGCTTCCCTGGTGGGGCAGTGGTTGAGAGTCCACCTGCCGATGTAGGGGACGCGGGTTTGTGCCCTGATCCAGGAAGATCCCACATGCCGCGGAGCGGCTGGGCCCGTGAGTCATGGCCGCTGAGCCTGCGCGTCCGGAGCCTGTGCTCCGCAACGGGAGAGGCCACAACTGAGAGGCCCACGTACCGCAAAAAAAAAAAAGTAGCAGCCCTGTGCTCATGGCTCATCTGACTGCACGGGGTTGGCTGGTGAGTACAGACAAAACGTAAGGACCTGGGTTGTCTATAAACTACAAGCGTACCCCTGACCAACCACCCATAAACAATTACAGACATAGGCGTTAGGGGTATTAACTCAGGGACAGGCTTGTGAATGGGACATGGCCAGTCGCCCAGAAGGGTTTGCATGAGGTCTGTAGCAACAGCAAAATAATAAAAGGACCCTTGGGCTTCTAGTCTCAGCTATGGGAGGGGCCGAGCAATGATATATGTGATGGAAAACAGCTATAGGCCGCCTACAATGTGTTACAGCTGGTACAAAAGGCCTACCCGAGTTGTGGAGCAATGCGAAAAACCGTTATTTGGGGTCTAGAAGAGCTGTGTAACAATACGGGACCACCATGAACATTGACAGCAACCCACTTTACCGGCCAACTCTCAGGACCATAACTTACTTTTGCCTTTGCCACGGGATCTAGCCCCAGGGGAACATGTTATAAAACGGCCCTGGAACTGGCACGTAGGTTCCAGGTGGTCTGGGCTTGCCGCCCCGTGGGGAATAGGACTGGAAAGGGACTTACAGATCTCACCTGTGTTCTACCTGGCCCCGCCTGAGATTACTAAGGTAATTTACACGGGACCCCTCCTGGAGAAAGCTACCATCATGTTAACCCTGTGGTCTGTTGTTACACGGCCTCTCCAGTATTCGGCTCCAGCTGTGGGGACTGAGGGTGGACAGGCGCTGTGGTCCTGCAGGCCAGGACAAAAGCCACAGGCAGGGGTGGCGGTATCTCAGAATGCTGTTACTGTGGTATTTGGCTTACTGGTCCTCATCCTCCCTGTATTATGCTTGTTAAACATCTGACATCTCCTCCCTAGTCTGAGTGGAGGGAATCTGTTTGTGGACTGGGGGACAATGGTGGCCTCACTGTGAAATGAGTCTGATTGCTGGGTCTATGCGAGATGCCGTTGTCCTCCTCTGGACAAGAAAAATTGACCCGATAAGCGCCTGGCTTACTCGTTAGTGGCTGTTAATCTGTATCACATTTGCCGTATTTGGTTGCATGCGTCTCTACATTCCAACCCCAAGGATATAGAGGAAGAGGGGTGGACCAAGATGGTAAGGGTCGTGCAGAGTATGCAGGGGTGGAGTGTGTTGTCAGGCCACTCCAGAGGGCTGTTCTCTCGCTCTTTGTACATCCCCTGCTCCACCAGTCCCTGCTTTCCTGCTCCCTACTCACAGAAGGTGCTTCGACCCCTGCCCCAGCTACTGATTGTTCTAATCCTTAGGCCAGACCGGCTTCACCTGCTAGCTTATTGAAGGGAAACATCTGCCCTTGTGATGGTTGTTAACCTGAGGGGCTGTGAGGGATGTGCCCCAGTTGCTGGTTTCCCTGGTAACTGATAAGCTAATCTGACGTCAGTTCCCCCTGTAAATGGTAGCCTCTTTCACCCCGAGTAGTGCTGCCATGCCCTGTCTGCCATAGACAGTGCGGTGTTGCTCCCGGACCTTTTGCTTCAGACGTGTAAGATCCCCTATTTAATAAACGGTTGATGTCTCTGTCGCTGTCTGTGGGCTCTTTCTCTGGTCTCGAGGCGGGGCAACTACAAGGCTTGCAGGCTGCAGGGTGCAGACCAACACCCAACAACTTAAAAAGAGCACCTTTTCAAAACAAAGAATCAGTTGAGAAAACCGACTTTATCTTCAGGTTTCATCTTTCCTCCCGTCTGTATTAGTATCTTTTATTATTGACCAGGAAGTGCTAAACAGCTTTAGAAAAGACTTTGAAATTCTAGGTCTTAACTAATCATCCACTGATTTAGTCACAAATACTTATTGAATATCTGCTGAATATCAGATTGCTAGGTGCTGGAGAGTCAAAACAGACAGGGTTCTATCCTCATGGAAATTTCTAGTGAGGAATATTACTGATAATACAATGACACGAACGTGGGCATAGTTACAAACTAAATCATGTGCTACAATTAAAAAAAACTGCTTCCAGAGCAATTTCTAATTTTAAGTGACGAGCAAGAATGTAATACATATTTTTAATGAAATTTATACAGTGGAAAAAGATTTAAAATCTTTCAGTGATTTAAAAGCTTGGTCATACTCAGAGTAAGAGTATCTCTAAAATTAGAATAAATTATAAAATTACATAAGGCATTGAAACACCATTAAAACATTGATTTTAAAAAACAGTCTGCTTTGAGTCCATTTTAGGAATTTGAGATATAATTTATATACCATAAAATTCATCCTTAATGTATCCAGTGCAGGTGTGGTATATTTATACAATGGAATCTTACACAGCCATAAAAATATGAAATAATGCCATCTGCAGGAGCATGGATGGACCTAGAGATTCATACTAAGTGAAGTAAGCCAGATGGAGACAAATGTCATATCACACGTGGAATCTAAAAAAGATACAAATGAACTTATATACAAAAGAGAAATAGGCCCACAGACAGAAAGCAAACCTATGGTTACCAAATGGGAAAGGGGAGGGCAGATAAATTAGGCATTTGGTATTAACAAATACACACCACTGTATGTAAAATACATAACCAACAAGGACATACTGTGTAGCACAAGAAACTATACTCAATATTTTGTAATAACCTATAAGGGAAAAGAAGAAAAAAAATAGATATGTATAGCTGAATCACTTTGCCATACACCTGAAACTAACACAACACTATAAATAACAATACTTCAATAAACGTATACAATGCAGTGGATCTTATATATTAACAAGGTTGTACAACCGTCACCATTGTATAATTCCGGAACACTTATCACCCCCAAAAGAAACCCCTTACCATTAGCAGGCTTCCCATTTTCCCCCTCTCTGCAGTCCCTGGCAGACAGTCTATTTTCTGTGTCTATGGATTTGCCTAATCTGCATATAAATTGAATAATAGATTACGGGGCCTTTTGTGTCTGACTTTCACTTAATGGTTTCAAGATTTATCCGTGTTGTAGTGTGTATCAGCACTTCATTCCTTTTTATGGTGGAAGAATATTCCATTGTATGGGTATAGCATGTTTTGCGTTATCTGTTCATTAGTTGCGGACATTTGGGTTTCCACTTTTTGGCTCTTATGAATGACACTGCTTTGAACATTTATGTTCAAGTTTTTGTAAGGACATATTTTTTTTTTTTAACATCTTCATTGAAGTATAATTGCTTTCCAATGTTGTGTTAGTTTCTGCTGTATAACAAAGTGAATCAGCTATATGCATACGTATATCCCCATATCCCCTCCCTCTTGCTCCTCCCTCCCACCCTCCCTATCCCACCCCTCTAGGTGGTCACAAAGCACCGAGCTGACCTCCCTGTGCTATGCAGCTGCTTCCCAATAGCTATCTATTTTACATTTGGTAGTGTATATAAGGACATATGTTAATTTTCTTCAGTAAACATCTAGGAGTAGAATTGCTAGATCATATAGTAACTCTGTTTAACCTTGTGAGGAATTGCCAGAATGTTTTCCAAAGGGGCTGTAGCACTTTCCATTCCACCAGTAATGTAGATGGCAATATTTGTCATTGTCCTTTTGATTAAAGCCATCCTGATGGGTGTGAGGTAGTATCTCATTGTGGTTTTGACTTGCATTTCCCTGATGGCTAATGATGTTGAGTTTCTTTTCATGTGCTCATCGGTTTTTGTGTATGTTCTCGGGAGAAATGTCTGTTCATATCCTTTGCCCTTTTTGAAGCTGGGTCAGCTATTCTTTTATTATTGAGGTGTAAGGGCTCTTTATATTCTTTAGATACAAATCTCTTATTAAACATGATTTGCAAATATTTTCTCTCGTTCTGTGGGTTGTCTTTTCACTTTCTTGATGATGTCGTTAAAAGCACAAACATTTCTAATTTGGATGAAGTCTATTGGCCAGTGAGTTTTGAGCAGAAGTGGTGGATGTCGTTTCCTAGGCCAAGTATTTAATTGCCAGTGTGAGAATCTCTAGAGCTCTCTACAAATGGTGGCCAGCAATGTTTGAGTTGGTGGTGGTTCTATCAGCTTGGATCCCTGGATGACTGCAGTGAGCAGAGCTCCCCTGACAACCCATGACAGAAATGTAGCCTGAAACAAATCTTGGTCGATTTCAGCCACTGGGATTTGGGAATTGTTATTACAGCATAACCAAGCCTATCATGACTAATGCACATGTCTTCTGTAACTTCATTAGTTATCAGAATATTTTCAAGTAAGAACTAAAACACTTTTAAAAAGTGAAATGAGTTTAAAATCTTAGCTTTATGAACTATCAAGCACTTTATATTGCTTCTCCTGTTCAGTCAAGAATTTCAAATATTCAATTCATGATGTGGGAAAACGTCCTTGAGCTATTAAGTGAGGAAAAATAAGTTTTAAAGACAAAGTGCTAAAATTTTAGCAGTGGTTATGTCTCCCTGTTGGGTTGGATTTTTATTTTTTCTTCAGAGCTTGTCTGTATCTTTACATTTATTTTTATAATTTTATACTCAGAAAAAAATACTAGTCTATTTAAAACATATTTCCACCTTAGAAATGGCATTTACATATATTTATTAGAAAAATCTAGCATGAAAGATGTTTGCCATTCTATACAGTCTTTTCATTTATTGGAGTACAATTGATGTACAGTATTACATAAGTCACAGGTGTACAACATACACATTCAGACTGTTTAAGGTTATATTCCATTTATAGTTACTACAAAATACTGGCTGTATTCCCTGTGTTGCATAATACATCCTTGTAGCTTATTGTATACATAATTGTTTGTACTTCTTAATCTCCTACCCCTGTCGTGCCCTTCCCCACTTCCCTCTCCCCACTTGTAACTACTAGTTCTCTATATTTGTGAGTCTGTTTTTTGTTATATTCACTAGTTTGTTTTATTTGTTAGATTCCACATATAAGTGGTAGCATACAGTACTTGTGTTTCTCTGACTTATTTCACTTAGCATAATACCCTCCAAGTCCATCCATGTTGCTGCAGATGGCAAAATTTCATTCTTTTTTATGGCTGAGTAGCATTCTTTTGTGTATATATAAATTGCATCTTCTTTATCCATTCCTCTATTCATGGACACTTAGGTTGCTTCCAAATCCTGGCAGTTGTAAATAATGGTGCTGTGAACTTTAGGGTGCATGTATCTTTTCAAATTAGCGTTTTGGGTTTTTTTTTTTTTTTTGGTATATTCCCAGGAGTGAAATTACTGGGTCATATGGTAGTTCTATTTTTAGTCTTCTTGGGGAAACCTCCATACTGTTTTCCACAGTGGCTGCACCAATTGACATTCCCACCAACAGTGTACAACTGTTCCCTTGTCTCTACATCCTTGCCAACATCTGTTACTCTGTTTGACAGCCATTCTGACAGGTGTGAGGTGATACCTCATTGTGGGTTTTGTTTGATTCTTTCAGGCTGATTAATTACAATTTTTATGTTTCTTCACTTAGAATAACATTACAGAAGTAAAAAAATTACCAGGTCAAGGAGGGAGGGAGGTGTGGAGAGAGAGAGAATGAGGGGAAGGGAGGGAGAGAAGCTAAGACTAGAGTTAAAAAATAAAAAGCTTTTTCTCATAGCTTTTGTGTGTGTCTTTGGGCTTCTCTATATAGAGTATCATTTCACTGCACATAGTGACCGTTTGACCTCTTCCTTTCCAATTTGGATATCTTTTACTTCTTTCTCTTGTCTGATTGCTGTGATTAGGACTTCCAATACTATGTTGAATAGAAGTGGTGAGAGTGGGAATCCTTGTCCTGTTCCTGAATTTAGTGGGAAAGCTTTCAGCTTTTCATCATTGAGTATTATGTTGACTGTGGGTTTGTTGTAAATGACTTTTATTACATTGAGATATGCTCCGTCTATACCCACGTTGGTGAAGGTTTTTTATCGTGAATCGATATTGAATTTCATCAAATGCTTTTTCTGCATCTATTGAGATGATCATGTGATTGTTGTCTTTTGTTGACGTGTGTATCACATTGATTTGTGCATATTGAACCACGTTTGCCACCCTGGAATGAATCCAACTTGATCATGGTGTATGATCCCTTTTATGTATTGTTGAATTTGGTTTCCTAATAATTTGTTGAGGATTTTTGCATCTTTATTCATCAAAGATATTGGGCTGTAATTTTCTTTCTTTCTTTTTCTTTGGTAGTGCCTTTGTCTGGTTTTGGTATCAGGGTGATGGTGGCTTCATAGAATGAACTTTGGAGTGTTCCCTCCTCTTCAGTCTTTCGGAATAGTTTGAGAAGGATAGGTATAAGTTCTTCTTCGTATGTTTTGTAGAATTCTTCAGTGAAGTCATCTGGTCCTGAACTTTAGTTTGTAAGGAGTTTTTTTCTTTAATTAGAGATTCTATTTCACTTCTAGTAATTGGTCTGTTCAAATTATCCGTCTCTTCGGGACTCAGTTTTGGCAGGCTGTGTTTCTCTTAAACTTAGACATTTCTTCCAGTTTGTCCGATTTGTTGGCATATAACTGCTCACAATATTCTCTTAGGAATTTTTGTATTTCTGCTGTTATTTCTCCTCTTTCATTTGTTATTTTGTTTGATTCTCTTCTTTCCTTCTTGGTGAGCCTGGCTAGAGGTTTGTCAATTTGGTATATGTTTTTTTTAAAAAACAGCTCTTGGTTTTATTGATCTTTTCCATCTTTTAAATTTCTGCTTTGTTTTTCCTGTCTGATCTTTATTATTTCCTTCCTTCTGCTGAGTTTGGGTTCTGTTTGTTCTTTTTCTAATTCTTTTAGGTGGTAGGTTAGGTGGTTTATTTGAGGTGTTTCTTGTTTCTTGTTTCTTCTTTCTTGAGAAGGGCCTGTATTGCTATGAAATTCCCTCTTAGATCAGTTTTGCAGCATTTATCCCATAGATTTTGTAAGGTTGTGTTTTCATTGTCATTTGTCTTTGAGGTATTTTCTGATTTCCTCTTTGATTTGATCATTGACCCATTGGTTTTTTAGTAGCATGTTGTTTAGTCTCCATGTGTTTATTTCTTCCCCATTTTTTCTCTCTCTGGTTGATTTCTAGTTTCATACCATTGTGGACAGAAAAGATGTTTGAAGTCATTTCTGTCCTCTTAAATTGTTGAGGCTTGTTCTGTGACCTAGTATGTGGTCTATTCTAGAGAATGTTCCTTGCATGCTTGAGAAGGATCTGTAGGAATGGGACAATCACCATAGGAAAGGCAAATATATAAAAGAATTGAAGATTACTTAAATAAGCCAGTACATAGGTTAAAAAACAATCAAAAAATTTTGTAAAAGTGATTATAACTACAATTAACAGCAAAAGGATAAACATGAAGATGTAACATAGGACATCAAAATCATAAAATGTTGGGGAGGGGAGTAAAGAAATGTAGATCTTTTGGAATGTGTTTGAAGTTATATGACTATCGCTCTAAAGCAAGTTGATATAGTTATGGGTTAGCATGCTTGAAAACCAGGGTAGCCACAAATCAAAAGCATACAATAGATTCAAAAACAATCAAATCACAAAAGGATAAACCAAAAGAAGAAATGAACAAATAAGAACTACAGCATCAACCCTCAAAATCTTCTGGTGACCAGTGAGGGGCTTCCTGTAGCACCACCTATTGCAAAACATCAATAAACAAGAGGATGTTCTTTATCTTTAAAGTGGAAATGCGTTACAAGGCTCTGAGAACTGGTGGAAAGGATTTGAGAACTTTCTCATGTCCTTTAAATCACTGGAGATAACACGTCTTTAAGCCTCTTCAATTGTTTTTCCTGAATTTTAATTTTCTAAAATTTCCATTACGTTCCTCTAACTAAAACAATTGCCTAATGTCTGATATTTTCCATTGTGATATACCTGATTCTGTTAAGAAAATCACATGCACACATACTACCAGCTTTTATTTATAATAACAAAGCTCCAGTGACCTTTTTTTTTAAAGTTGCAGAGGAGCACCAAAAGGAAAGATGACTATGATGGATTGAACATATAAACATATGAAGTCCGCAAGTGAGGTGTCTAACGTAATGCTGTACCTCGTGATGTCTACATGTTTTTGCCACTTAAAGATAACTTACAGGGCACTGAATCAAGTTGACAATGTTAGCCCCAAATCCATTAAAGTATGGGGGGGCTGCTTTCAAACCCTAAATAAGAATATTTGTCAATGAGAATATCTTTCAAGCAGCTCCACTTTGTAACTGCAGAACAAAAACCTTACTTTACAATGGTGACACCTAGCGGTCACCATCTTAACCAAATGACTAAAGCATCACCAGTAGTGGGACAGCATGAGATTATATGGCTCTTTGTGAGTTGCAACATGAAGTACACTGCATCACCTATGACCAATTCTTGCCAAAAATGTTTAACTTGAAGTTAATGAAGGCTTTAGCTCCACTTTACAGGAAATTCAAGGGATACAGGAACAGATTAAGTAGCATTATGAAACAAACAGACAAATCCAGAATGTGGGCATTAAAAAAAAAACACAAACTGGTCTGTTTTTTCAAAGAGTCCATACAATTGCAGAGGTGGGGGTGAAGCACTGATGTAGAAAAAAGTGGGAGAATTGTTCCCGGGGACTATTGATCATTGATCTGTTACTTGAAGTTTCTAATAAAGGTTTACTATGGCCAATAGGGTTTTGATAGATGAGGTAAAGAACTACATCTTGCCTTTCCTTTCATTGCTTCCCCTGGTAACATCAGCTAGAAAGAAGGCTCTCCAAGGTTGAAAAAGTCAACTTCTATTTGACTTAATGTCTTCATCAACAAGGTAACTACATTAGTCCCACGATTTGGAAAAGAGTGCAAAGGGTCAAGTGTAACAGTAGCATAGGGCTCGCAGTATATAGCACTGAATGGTCACTTTCCCCTCCCCTCACCCCAGCCGACCTCCAAGACCCCAGTGAGCCCCAGAAGCATGGAATCAGATCTGGTTCCAGTGTTCTTCACCTCACAAAGTCAAAATAAATTCCTCCCCTCCTTCTCTGAGACCCACTGCACTTTATCTTTTAAGCCCTCAAAATACAGAATCGGACTGTTTTCCCTTTTTCAGACAATGAGGCTACTCACCTGCCTCCCCCCAAAGGGAGGCTACACTTAGGGATTCCAGGGGAACCGCTCTCTAACCTAAGGAATTCTTCTGAGGAACCTGCTTCTAAGTTCTGGAGGAGTTACCTTTAATAAATCCAAGGAGTGGAATTGTTAGTCCCTTTTTATAACCAAAGATTGTTTGGGGAGAAGAACCCACAGATTAAATCTCTGGCAACACATCACTTCTGGCAGGCTACACCACTACATCATATATTAAAACATGTTTTTTTTTTTAACCTAAAGAATAATATGGACATCACACCCACTAGGATGGCTATAATAATAATAATAATTTTTTAAATAAAATACAAGTGTTGAAGACATGGATCAGCCTCAGAAATTTCAGGGATTCAACTGACCTAAATCCAATTTAACTGGGTGTTTTTTTGGATAAGTTTATTTATTTTATTTAATTATATTTGGCTGCATTCGGTCTTCATTGCTGCGCGCAGGCTTCCTCCAGTTGTGTCGAGCGGGGGCTACTCTCCGTTGCAGTGTGTGGCCTTCTCATTGCGGTGGCTTCTCTTATTGCGGAGCACGGACTCTAGGCATGTGGGCTTCAGTAGTTGCAACACATGGGCTCAGTAGTTGTGGCTCGCAGACTCTAGAGAGCAGGCTTAGTAGTTGTGGCACACGAGCTTAGTTGCTCTGCGGCGAGTGGGATCTTCCGGGACCAGGGCTCAAACCCATGTCCCCTGCATTGGCAGGCGGATTCTTAACCACTGCGCCAGCAGGGAAGCCCAATGGAACTGGTTTTAAGTATGCGTATCTGGTTATGTTTCAATAGCTCCTTTGAGTTAAGTTTTCAGAGATTAGGTTCCAGTTTCTCTTTTATATCTCCAAATAATAAGTCAACAATTGATGGGTAGATACTTCCAGCTGTCACTGCAATAAGGAAGGAAGATCTGAAAATTGTTTTATTGAGGTATAGTTGATTTACAATGTTGTGTTAATTTATGCTGTACAGCAAAGTGATTCAGTTACATATATATACATTCTTCTTTTTTATATATACATTCTTTTCCATTATGGTTTATCTTAGGATATTGAATATAGTTCTCTGTGCTATACAGTAGGACCTTGTTGTTTATCCACTTTATATATAAAAGCTTACATCTGCTAACCCCAGCCTCCCACTCCATCCCTCCCCCAGCCCAATCCCCTTCGACAACCACCAGTCTGTTCCCTGTAAGTCTGTTTCTGTTTCATAGATAGGTTCATTTGTGTCCTATTTTAGATTCCACATATAAGTGATATCATGGTATTTGTCTTTCTCTTTCTGACTCACTTCACTTAGTATGATGATCTCTAGTTGCATCCATGTTGCTGCAAATGGCATTATTTTCTTCTTTGTTATGGCTTACTAGTATTCCATTGTATATATATGTACCACATCTTCTGCATCCATTCATGTGTCGATGGACATTTAAGTTGTTTTCATGCATTGGCTATTGTAAATAGTGCTGGTGCTGTGAACATAGGGATGCATGTATCTTTTTGAATTATAGTTTTGTCTGGATATATGCCCAGGAGTGGGATTGCTTGAGAAGATCTGAAAATTTAAGAACCCATGCCAGACATCTATTATTCAGAGAGAAGTATAAACACACACACACACCAAGATAACAGTAACTCCTTGGTTCAAAACAGTCTTATTTGAAAAGTACACAGTAGATATATATGAAAAGTCCCTTTATATCAGGTTAGGGTATAAGAAGCGACTTCCCACAAAGGTGACTCAGGGCCCAATGTTCAAACCTTCTACCTGCAGATTATCGAGGATTATGGTCCTTCCTTCCCTGGGTCCCTCTTCTCTGCAGTGTTCAAGAACCCATCACTAGGGTAGCTCCTTAGTCATAGAGTCCACAGACTTGGACTGCCAAGTGAGTTTTATCTTTCAAAAAATGCTGATACACCTACTCAATTCTCCTCAGGCCCTGCTTTCCCCAGTTTCTTGCTGTTGTGGGTAAATGGAGTACCCAACGCATAATGAAACCATCTGAATCGGGCTTCTAGGCCTCTTCTTCCCTAGGAATCACTGTGGATAGAGGTTGAGTGGTTTGATGGCAAAATTGGAAGCAAAAGATTGAGTTCTCAATAACACCTATCAAAAGAGAAAATCTATTGATAATGCAGACCAAACAATTTTAAATGTACCATGAATAGGTTACTATATTACTTAATAAACCAATAAGAAAGAGTGAATTATAGGAACATGCAGAAAAAAACAGTGCAGGAGGGTTCCCTTTTCTCCACACTCTCTCCAGCATTTTCTTTTTTCCAGCACTTATAGCTTGTAGACTTTTTGATGATGGCCATCCTGACCAGTGAGAGGTTATAGTGAGGTGTATTTTATCAATGCTTTGTGGAATTTGTACTTTGCTGTGATTTATTTTCTCATTCTTAATAAGTACTTAAGTGTTTACTTTTATTAGGATAATCTGGAATTTTGTTAAGAAGGTCCCCAAATTACATGCACTTCGGGCCCCACAACACTTTGATCTCAGGGAATTCCCTGGCGGCCCAGTGCTTAGGACTCTGGCACTTTCACTGCCAGGGCCTGGGTTTGATCCCTGATCAGGAAACTAAGATCCCACAAGCCAGGTAGTGCAGCCAAAAAAACCTGATTTCAATGTGATGTCCAATAAGATGCTTTCTCTCTGAGCCGAGAAATGAAAGAGGGTCTGTGGGGAAGAGGCAACGATGACCTTGGAAAAGGGAATAGAGGCTGAACCACAAAGGATCTTGAGGCTAAGGGAGTTGAGGGCTTCTCTTCAGCAGAAAGCAGGAGCTGAGGGAGAGTTTTAGGCAAGGGATTACTGTGATCAGAACTTCTGTGAACGCTGTGGGAGAGGCTCTGGAGTCGGGGAGACCCTCAGCAACCCAGTGCCGGAGTCTAGGTGAGAAAGCATAAGGATCAGCTTCTGCCTTTCAGCAGCTGAGGATCCAGCCATGAACTTAGCCCAACTTCAGGAGGGACTGTGGCGAGAAGGGTTGCTTCAGGTTATTCCCTTTAAAATGTTTGTTTACGTATCTACTTGCATTTTCTGCCCCCTTTAGATATCTCTGTAGAAATAATTTATTACATGATTCCACAGCTGAATCAGATTGCCAACATAGTTTTTCAATCAAGTGTAAACACATGGGAGTTTACTTCATTTCCCTTATAAGCAATATTCCAAAGGTGCTAGGCTCAAGCATCAGACCACCCTTCAGCCTAACACATAGCATAAAACTGAAAAAAAAAAAAGAAAATTCACAGTATCACTTGGGGAAATCAAATTAGATCCCAATATGCAAATGTGTTTCACACAATGGACAGTTGCTACTATCACAGTCACCCTGGGACAAATTTCTGTTTTATAAAACAAACAATTATCTAGCAGTGTTGATTTGGAATGCATCTCTGTTTGGAGACTTCCCCAAATGGCCACCATTTGCGAGAGAAACGTAAGTCATTAAGCATTTTTCTCAAAGAAACAGATACCTTCAGTAGCCATCTTTCCAAATACCAAATAGATTTGCACTGGCAGAAACAGTCTAGGGTAACGCAGATTATAAAATAATGGCCTTAAGAGGATTATTCATTCCACAGAAGTGGTATACATTAATTTGATTCAACAGCGAAACTAACATGTCTCTGGCCTTGATTTGCCAAGAGCCAGAATCCTTTAAGATTTCGATTAAGCGTGAGCAAATGAGAAAGATAAACTCATGCGTAGAAATGCTGAACTTGAGTAACTTTCTGTTGAGTCTCAGATCATGTTTTTAGACAAAAAATCTTTTATACTAATTAAACTGTCGAAGTATGAACAGAGAAATTGTTCTTTTCAAATATGTGATTGGAAAATGGTCACCTATATTTAACAGAATTTGTGATGGATAGTAATACATCGTGAGACACTAAATTATATACTATATTAACTATGTATTCAGCATTTAGAATCATCAAAATGCTGAGAAATTTTTCTGTGACCTTGTACTGGGGGAGCTTGAATGTTAATAAACACATATTTTCTACTTTAAGTACATATTTCCCCAAATAAAGCAGATTCTCGGGGAACATTGTCCAAGCTGAAAACAGGCAAAGTTTGTGGGGTACTCATGGCTGATCAGGATGAGCCCTCTGCTCTAAGATCTCAGGAACATGTGAGGGGCAGGGGTGCCTGCAGGCCAATGAGGATGAGATCAAATCATTTACAGAAGGAGCAGGAGGAACGTGAGAACAACATCTCTCTCCCTCTTCTGTCTGTGCAGAGTGTCTTCATCAATAGAGGATTGTTTAATCAAATGCACCTTTATATGCCAGGAGTTACTGTAAATCACATAGTATTAATTCTGCAATTAGAATGGCCACTTCAATCTATTCAACATTTCCATGTTTAGTTCAAAGACGGGTCTTCTTCCTTCTCCCAGGGCCAAGGTCCCTGGAGGCTTCAAGGGAGAGTTTTTTCTTTTCCCCACTTCTCCTCTCTCAGATTCCTCAGGGCAGTTTCTGGCCTCTCTGAGATGGGAGCACAAGAAGGGGGAAAGAATAGGCAGGAGTGAAAAGTTCACACTTGGCTGATACTATCCTAAGGTGACTTTGTGCTCTCTGGACTTGACGGCTGTTTAAAGCTGATCCTTTCTCATGGTGGTTCCCCTGAGAGGGTCCACTGACTAGCACCCCATGCTGGAGGCAGTGCTCCTTTGACTGGCTTCTTCCTATCAGTAGCACACCCGCACTTAGCATCTTCCTGTGGTGTGTCTCAGCATCTCCCTTGCAAGGCCATCCTCTTGGGCAGGATTCTTGTTAATCTTGGCCAACATTTTCTGCAACCCTTTCTGAGAATGCGTCGGCTTTGCCCTGCCTTTTGGAGGGAATGCAGTTCTCTTCCCAATGCAGACTCGATTCTATTCCATGGCGACTTTGGCTTTCTTAGCCCAAACTGGCATCTGGATCCCTCTGGGTCCCCAACAGCAGAGAATAGGTGATCAGACCCGTCAGATAGACTGGATCTCTGAAGGAGGCCAACCTGGGATGACAGAGCAACCACAGACAAAACAGCTGGCAGAACAGACCAGGTGAAATCCCCAAGCCTAGAGTTTGGAATGAGCAGTCATTGTAAGCACAGGGTATGATTTACAGGATTGGATCATGAAAAGGAGAGAGCTCGAGTACAAAACAAAGAATTCTGTCACTAGAGACCCAACTGACAGGTGTTCTGTTCTGTAAGAAAAACATCTCTCCTTTACTTCTTTTATCCCAGGATTCCAAGAGGATCAGTGATCCTAATATAAGTAACACTTGGGTTACATTTGCAAGGATCCCTGGAAATGGCTAGGATTCTTTGGGGAGCTGTTCCTAGGAAAATAATGTGCTTCAGGCTAACAAACCAGCAGGGGCTTAGGGCATGCAACCTTGGAGCAATATACTATATGTGAGCGTGGACTCCAGGAGGGTAGAGATTTTTATCTGTTTTAATTGCTGCTGTATCCCCAGAGCCTAGAATATTTTTGTGTGGTAAAGAATTAACCTTGCCCAAAGAGAATTCTGGCCTTTGCCCTCCGTTCCTAGGAGGTGATCTCTAGGCTTTTAGAATATCCTACCGGAGAAGAGTGTCTTTGTTTACCTAGGAGCCTTGGGCCACACAAGATAGTCCAGCAGTGTGATGTAGGATGGGGGTTTGGGGCCATGCAGTATTACCTTGGCCTTCAGAGGGGCTAGAAAGTACAGGTCAGCCACATGGGCTGTCAACCATGTCTGCATAATGGAGCTGCAATAAAAAGTCTGGACACCAGGTCCCAGAAGATCCTCTCTGGTTGGCCATACTCCATGCATATTGTCATTCATTTTAGCCAGGAGAGTAGTGCTCTCCATGACTCCCCTGGGAGAGGACTACTGCAGGCTCTGCTCTTGGAAGCTCCCTGGACTCTGCCCTATGCATCTCTTCTTTTGGCTCATTTTAATCTACGTACTTTTTCTGTAATAAAGCATAATTGTGAGTATTACAGCTTTCAGTGAATTCTGCAAGTCTTTTGAGTGAATTAGCAAACCCGAGGGTGGACTTGGGAACCCCCTGAACTTTCCATTGCTGTCAGACTGAGGGTGATCTTGCAGGCAGTCTCTCTAACATTGCAAGTGCCTTGCACAGGCAGATGTTCAAACAGTGTTCACTGAATGAAGGAGAGGATGAAGGCATTTCTACATACCAACTAGGAAGCCATGCCAGTTACCTAAAGATAGTGCCTTCTCAAATACAGCATAATAAACTTTTGTGTTTACATGATTTGCACAACAAAATTAGACTTTAGAATCCTGTGGGTGTTCTTCCCAAGTATACTTGGACTTTGCTGGCCACATCTTAAACATATTTCAATTACCACATGACTTCAAAAAACCAAACACCAAGCAGATTTCTGCCTGAAGAGTGGGAATAACAGCAATGTTATAAACCTCTTTACAGAGCATTGGCAAGGTTGAGGCTGGCCCAGAAGGAAGGTGCCACTCTACGTCTTCCTCTGGAGCTGCTCCAGTGTGGACACCTAGAGAGCAGCTGGCCACAGGAGCGGCACCCTCTATGCATGGTTGGCAAGAGCCCCTCAGGGGCATAGCGCACTCTCTAAACTGCTGCCCATGGACAAGATGAGGTCTCGCCTCGTATGAGATCATGTTATTTATGACCCCAGAAAAGGATAAAGGCTAAAGATGTAACTTTGAGGGCTTCTCCCTACTCTCCCTTCTCTGGAGACCCAGGAAAGGTCTTCTTTGTCTCCTTTGGCAGCTTTGAGTTCAGGGACAGATACATCACCATTAACAGGTCACTCTCCAGAGGCATTTCAGGGCTGCAGCTTCTTCTCACAAGGATTTCCACACTGAATAGCTGTGAGGCAGCTGCGATCAAATCATTAGCAGAGAACAGAGTGTTAGTATGTTAATGAGGCGCAGCCATGGGAGAAAAGAACTTCATATTCCTGATTCCTATCAGCTTTTTGATGGTGTGTTATCTGAGTTTTCTCCCAGAATGCAATTCTGGCCTCAGAAATCATTGAAGAAAGGGGAAAGCGGGGTGGGGGGTGGTGGTTGGTGGTGGGATGAATTGGGAGATTGGGATTGACATATATATACTGATATGTATAAAATAGATAATTAATTAAAAAAAAAGAGAAAACACTGAAGAAGTATTGGCTCCCTTATGCAGACCTGGAATCACTGGCCTTTCATCCTTTAGATCCCCAGTTTTGATCAGATACCCTGAGGTGATGCAGAATTTGCCACATATACCCATAGTCTCTATCCAAGAGGCTGTGTAAGCTTGGGTTCAGGGAAAAGAGGGACGGTGAGCTAAGAGGGGATTGGAGAGAATTGCCATAGTGAGGGAAGTGAACCAGTAGAAAGGAACTTCTCCCACATGGAGAGAGAATGAGTAATTGTTTGTCCTCTGGACCCAACCCCATAAAAAGTCTAGACTTGGGCTTGCTGGTCTCCCACATGACAGAGGGACAAGAGTCAAGAATCTCTGATTTCAGAAAACAATTAGAGTGGATGTCATTTTCTTGGTGAAAAGTGGTAAGTTTGGGAAAACTTACATAATGTTTTCCCAAGACATGTGCAGTGGAAAAGTATTTATCTTTGAGTAGTTTAAAAGCTCAAAAATGTCCAGAGAACAAGATATTCTCCCGTATGGTGCCTTCTTCCCACATAATATCTCATCTACATCTGGCCCATCCTACTTTCTTCCCTGACCTTCTCTAGTTCAGAGGGAGGCCAGCCCCTCTATCCCTTCCTTTTTACTATAAGATCTTGATCCATTACTTGTTCCCTCTCCATGATAATTCTTCCAAGAGTTCTTTCCCACTGGCTCTTTCCCGTTAGCCCAAAATCTTACCCAATAACCACACTTGAAGGCCAGGAATGCCATGTTGCACAACTCTACAAGGCACCATTGACATCATCGTCTATGTAAATGGCCCCACCCCTCCCTGCTGGAGTTGAGCTGAGCACATAATATCAATAAAATGAACAATGATGAATGGGAAAAGGAGCATTTCCTCTGCTCACTAGGCAGCGGTCTAGCAATTTTCAACTACCTGCTCTGGCAGTGGTTCAGAGATTCCATTCAGTGAGCTCACTGCCATTTTCTTAGCAAGGTAAACCTTTTCATGACAAGCGTCTGGGATTACAGAGTCAGATTCTCAATGAAATTTTGAGTTTGCATAGCCTCCCCTTAAAAAATCTTCCAGTGGAAGGAGTATAATTCCCACTTAAAACAACTCAGTCAGCCTTTCATTTGTTTCTTTGAACAGTCAATCAAGAAGCACTGATTGAGCACCTCCTACGTATAAGGCACTGTGCTCCATGCTGAAGATTCAGGTGCGGATAAAAAGAAAAAAGCATGGAACTTACAGGCATTAATCAAAAATCCACACAAACACCATTAAATTATAACAGTGGAAAGAAGTACCGATTAGAAGTGCATAGTGTTATGAGAACGTCTAATAGACCTAAACAAGAAGTTCAAGGAAGACTTCCTTGAGAACAGGATGGTTGAGTTAAGACTTGAAGGGAGAGTAGGCGTTGATTAGACAAAATGGAAGTGAAATGTCCTAAGCAGAGAAAAAACCTGTTCTAGGGGCCCTGTGGGGAGTTCAAGGAAGTGAATGATGAAAACCAATGTGGCTGGACCACTGTGAGCAAGGAGGAGGGTCGGGTGAGATGAGACTGGAGGGGTCGTGAGGGCCAGACCTGGTAAGCCTTCAGGCCATCATATGGATTTTGGTCTTTATTCTAAGAATAACTGGAAGTCATTGAAGGGTTGTAAGCAGGCAAATGACAGGATGGTATCTGTGCTTTAAAGGACTCACTTTGGCTGTAATGTGGCTAATGTGTTGGAGGGGCCTTTGGGATGTGGGAAACAAGTTGGGAGGTTACTGAAATAGATCAGGGGAGAGAAGCCGGTGGCTTGTACAGAGGTGGGTTTAAAAAGCTTTATTAGAAATTCCTTCCTTATATCAAAGTCAGACATGTCCAGTGGCCCCAGCTCTTTCTCTGGGACCACAAAGAACAAGTCAACTCCACATCAACAAGGTAAACCTTTAAGGAGATGAAGGAATGCATTGTGCCACCACCTCTTTTACTCTGCCCCATTTTACCCTCATCACTTAATCTCCTTTCTTCTTGTTTAAAAAGCACGATTCTTTTAACAGATCCTCAAATGACCTGAATATGAATTCCCTTTGCCATCCTCACTGCCCCTCCCAGAACAGTCTCAGTTGGTCAATAAAGACTAGATCCCTCAATGAGTCAAAGTTTCTGGAGGTTACGATGAACACAAAAGATAGGAATGAGATGTTAAATGCTGATTACAGCATGAAAATAAACAAGGAAGAGTTAAACCTACAACTGTCAGCTAGAAAAATCATAGATTAACTTCTGACTTCTCCAACAGGCTGTTGATAATAGAAATCAATATTTATTGAGACTTTAAAAAACATATTACATGCATTAACTCATTTAGTCCTCACAACAGCCCTTGAGGTAGGTCCTGAGATTATTCCCATTTTACAGATGAGAAAACTAAGGCATGAGAGGCTAAGGTTATACAATCAGTAAGCATCAGAGCCTGGACTCAAGCACTAATCTGATTTCAGGGACTGTGCTCTTAGCCACGACCCAACACTGCCTTCCAGGGCAAGGAAAACTATCTTCGAAATTTTAGAAGGAAAAAATAAACATGATGAAAAGGAATTAAAGCCCAAAGTTAGAGAAGAAGAAAGCCCAAGAGTTTATAATTACCTGATTTAATCCTAATCTAAAGCCCAGATGGAAAATATTTTAAGACACTGAAAGAACAGTCAGATCTAAACCCAGAATAATAATTGGTCATCTTTAAGAAATATGGAAGATGATTAGAGATGCCCAGTATATGGTCAGACCACTCAAGATGGCTGTTCTACTCTTTGTACGTGCCCTGCTCCACCAGTCCCTGCTTTCCTGCTCCCTACTCACATAAGGTGCTTCCACCCCTGCCCCAGCTCGTGATTGTTCAAATCCTTAGGCCAGACCGGCTCCACCTGCTAGCTTATTTAAGGGAAACATCTGCCCATGTGGTGGTTGTTAATCTGAGGGGCTGCAAGGGACATGCCCCTGCTGCTGGTTTCCTTGGTAACTAATGAGCTAATCTGACGTCAATTCCCCCTATCAATGGTAGCCTCTCCCCTAAGTAGCAAAGGTTGCTGCCATTCCCCGACTGCCTGCATGCCTGCCCACCCCAGTGGGGTGTTGTTCCAGGACCTTTCGCTTCAGACGTGTGAGATCCCCTTGCCAAACAAACGATTGATGTCTCTGACGCTGTCTCCAGGTTCTTTCTTTGGTCTCGAGGCTGGGCAGCTACAAGGCTTGCTGGCCTGCGCAGTGCAGCCTAACAACTGGCATACCAGCCAGGAGGCCGAGGAAACTCCTGTGAGCGCTGAGATGTTGAGAAATAAGGATGGGAAATGGAAAGAGGCGGGGTGACCCGAGGTGGCCGACTGCTAGCAAGTGGGGCTCTGTGGCAGCTGACCACCGTAAGAGGTGTCTTACTCTTGCATTACATTCATGATATCCTGTTGACCTCAGAGTCCCGTTCAAGTTTAAAACTAGCAGCCCTGGGCTTCCCTGGTGGGGCAGTGGTTGAGAGTCCACCTGCCGATGTAGGGGACGCGGGTTTGTGCCCTGATCCAGGAAGATCCCACATGCCGCGGAGCGGCTGGGCCCGTGAGTCATGGCCGCTGAGCCTGCGCGTCCGGAGCCTGTGCTCCGCAACGGGAGAGGCCACAACTGAGAGGCCCACGTACCGCAAAAAAAAAAAAGTAGCAGCCCTGTGCTCATGGCTCATCTGACTGCACGGGGTTGGCTGGTGAGTACAGACAAAACGTAAGGACCTGGGTTGTCTATAAACTACAAGCGTACCCCTGACCAACCACCCATAAACAATTACAGACATAGGCGTTAGGGGTATTAACTCAGGGACAGGCTTGTGAATGGGACATGGCCAGTCGCCCAGAAGGGTTTGCATGAGGTCTGTAGCAACAGCAAAATAATAAAAGGACCCTTGGGCTTCTAGTCTCAGCTATGGGAGGGGCCGAGCAATGATATATGTGATGGAAAACAGCTATAGGCCGCCTACAATGTGTTACAGCTGGTACAAAAGGCCTACCCGAGTTGTGGAGCAATGCGAAAAACCGTTATTTGGGGTCTAGAAGAGCTGTGTAACAATACGGGACCACCATGAACATTGACAGCAACCCACTTTACCGGCCAACTCTCAGGACCATAACTTACTTTTGCCTTTGCCACGGGATCTAGCCCCAGGGGAACATGTTATAAAACGGCCCTGGAACTGGCACGTAGGTTCCAGGTGGTCTGGGCTTGCCGCCCCGTGGGGAATAGGACTGGAAAGGGACTTACAGATCTCACCTGTGTTCTACCTGGCCCCGCCTGAGATTACTAAGGTAATTTATACGGGACCCCTCCTGGAGAAAGCTACCATCATGTTAACCCTGTGGTCTGTTGTTACACGGCCTCTCCAGTATTCGGCTCCAGCTGTGGGGACTGAGGGTGGACAGGCGCTGTGGTCCTGCAGGCCAGGACAAAAGCCACAGGCAGGGGTGGCGGTATCTCAGAATGCTGTTACTGTGGTATTTGGCTTACTGGTCCTGATCTTCCCTGTATTATGCTTGTTAAACGTCTGACATCCCCTCCCTAGTCTGAGCGGAGGGAGTCTGTTTGTGGACTGGGGGACAATGGTGGCCTCACTGTGAAATGAGTCTGATTGCTGGGTCTACGCGAGATGCCGTTGTCCTCCTCTGGGCAAGAAAAATTGACCCGATAAGCGCCTGGATTACTCGTTAGTGGCTGTTAATCTGTATCGCATTTGCGTTATTTGGTTGCAGTGCGTCTCTACGTTCCAACCCCAAGGATTTAGCGGAAGAGGGTGGACCAAGATGGTAAGGGTCGTGCAGAGTATGCAGGGGTGGAGTGTGTTGTCAGGCCACTCCAGAGGGCTGTTCTCTCGCTCTTTGTACATCCCCTGCTCCACCAGTCCCTGCTTTCCTGCTCCCTACTCACGGGAAGGTGCTTCGCCCCCTGCCCCAGCTAGTGATTGTTCTAATCCTTAGGCCAGAACGGCTTCACCTGCTAGTTTATTGAAGGGAAACATCTGCCCTTGTGATGGTTGTTAACCTGAGGGGCTGTGAGGGATGTGCCCCAGTTGCTGGTTTCCCTGGTAACTGATAAGCTAATCTGACGTCAGTTCCCCCTGTAAATGGTAGCCTCTTTCACCCCCGAGTAGTGCTGCCATGCCCTGTCTGCCATAGACAGTGCGGTGTTGCTCCCGGACCTTTTGCTTCAGACGTGTAAGATCCCCTATTTAATAAACGGTTGATGTCTCTGTCGCTGTCTGTGGGCTCTTTCTCTGGTCTCAAGGCGGGGCAACTACAAGGCTTGCAGGCTGCAGGGTGCAGACCAACACCCAACAAATTAAAAAGAGCACCTTTTCAAAACAAAGAATCAATTTGAGAAAACTGACTTTATCTTCAGGTTTCATCTTTCCTCCCGTCTGTATTAGTATCTTTTGTTATTGACCAGGAAGTGCTAAACGGCTTTAGAAAAGACTTTGAAATTCTAGGTCTTAACTAATCATCCACTGATATATTCACAAATACTTATTGAATATCTGCTGAATATCAGATTGCTAGGTGTTGGAGAGTCATAACAGACAGGGTTCTATCCTCATGGAAATTTCTAGTGAGGAATATTACTGATAAAACAATGACATGAACGTGGGCATAATTACAAACTAAATCATGTGCTACAATTTAAAAGAAACTGCTCCCAGAGCAATTTCTAATTTTAAGTGACAAGCAAGAATGTAATACATATTTTTAATGAAATTTATACAGTGGAATAAGATTTAAAATCTTTCAGTGATTTAAAAGCTTGGTCATACTCAGAGTAAGATTATCTCTAAAATTAGAATAAATTATAAAATAAACACTTGAAACACCATTAAAAACACTGATTTTAAAAAACAACAATCTGGGCTTCCCTGGTGGCGCAGTGGTTGAGAATCTGCCTGCTAATGCAGGGGTCACGGGTTCGAGCCCTGGTCTGGGAGGATCCCACATGCTGCGGAGCAACTAGGCCCGTGAGCCACAACTACTGAGCCTGCGCGTCTGGAGCCTGTGCTCCGCAACAGGAGAGGCCACAACAGTGAGAGTCCCACGCACCGCGATGAAGAGTGGCCCCCACTTGCCACAACTAGAGAAAGCCCTTGCACAGAAACGAAGACCCAACACAGCAAAAATAAATAAAAAAACTCCTACTCCCAATATCTTCTTTAAAAAAAAAAAAACAATCTGCTTTGAGTCCATTTTTAGAATTTGAGATATAATTTATATACCATAAAATTCATCCTTAATGTATCCAATGCAGATGTGGTATATTTATACAATGGAATCTTACACAGCCATAAAAAAATGAAATAATGCCATCTGCAGGAGCATGGATGGACCTGGAGATTCAAACTAAGTGAAATAAGACAGATGGATACAAATGTTATATGACACGTGGAATCTAAAAAAGATACCAATGAACTTATATACAAAACAGAAGTAGACCCACAGACATAGAAAACAAACCTATGGTTACCAAATGGGAAAGGGGAGGGCAGATAAATTAGGCGTTTGGGATTAACAAATACAAACCACTGTATATAAAATACATAACCAACAAGGGCCTACTGTGTAGCACAGGGAACTATACTCAATATTTTGTAATAACCTATAAGGGAAAAGAAAAAAATAGATATGTATAACTGAATCACTTTGCCGTACACCTGAAACTAACACAACGTTGTAAATCAACAATACTTCAGTAAACGTATACAATGCAGTGGATCTTATATATTAACAAGGTTGTACAACCGTCACCATTGTATAATTCCGGAACACTTATCACCCCCAAAAGAAACCCCTTACCTTTAGCAGGCTTCCCATTTTCCCCCTCCCTGCAGTCCTTGGCAGACACAAGTCTATTTTCTGTCTCTATGGATTTGCCTAATCTGCATATAAATTGAATAATAGATTACGGGGCCTTTTGTGTCTGACTTTCACTTAATGGTTTCAAGGTTTATCCATGTTGTAGTATCAGCACTTCATTCCTTTTTATGTTGGAAGAATATTCCATTGTATGGATATACCATGTTTTGCGTTATCTGTTCATTAGTTGAGGGACATTTGTGTTGTTTCCACTTTTTATCTCTTATGAATGACACTGCTATGAACATTTATGTTCAAGTTTTTGTAAGAACATATATTTTTCTTCACTGGATTATAATTGCTTTCCAATGTTGTGTTAGTTTCTGCTGTATAACAAAGTGAATCAGCTATATGCATACGTATATCCCCATATCCCCTCCCTCTTGCGGCTCCCTCCCACCTTCCTTATCCCACCCCTCTAGGTGGTCGCAAAGCACCAAGCTGATCTCCCTGTGCTATGCAGCTGCTTCCCAATAGCTATCTATTTTACATTTGGTAGTGTATATAAGGACATATGTTAATTTTCTTCAGTAAACATCTAGGAGTAGAATTGCTAGATCATATAGTAACTCTGTTTAACCTTGTGAGGAATTGCCAGAATGTTTTCCAAAGTGGCTGTAGCACTTTCCATTCCACCAGTAATGTAGATGGCAATATTTGTCGTTGTCCTTTTGATTAAAGCCATCCTGATGGGTGTGAGGTAGTATCTCATTGTGGTTTTGACTTGCATTTCCCTGATGGCTAATGATGTTGAGTTTCTTTTCATGTGCTCATCGGTTTTTGTGTATGTTCTCGGGAGAAATGTCTGTTCATATCCTTTGCCCTTTTAAAAGCTGGGTCATCTATTCTTTTATTATTGAGGTGTAAGGGCTCTTTATATATTCTAGATACAAATCTCTTATTAAACATGATTTGCAAATATTTTCTCTCATTCTGTGGGTTGTCTTTTCAGTTTCTTGATGATGTCATTAAAAGCACAAACATTTCTAATTTGGATGAAGTCTATTGGCCAGTGAGTTTTGAGCAGAAGTGGTGGATGTCGTTTCCTAGGCCAAGTATTTAATTGCCAGTGTGAGAATCTCTAGAGCTCTCTTTAAATGGTGACCAGCAATGTTTGAGTTGGTGGTGGTTCTATCAGCTTGGGTCCCTGGATGACTGCAGTGAGCAGAACTCCCCTGACAACCCATGACAGAAATGTAGCCTGAAACAAATCTTGGTCGATTTCAGCCACTGAGATTTGGGAATTGTTATTACAGCATAACCAAGCCTATCATGACTAATGCACATGTCTTCTGTAACTTCATTACTTACCAGAATATTTTCAAGTAAGAACTAAAACACTTTTAAAAAGTGAAATGAGTTTAAAATCTTCGCTCTATGAACTATCAAGCACTTTATATTGCTTCTCCTGTTCAGTCAAGAATTTCAAATATTCAATTCATGATGTGGGAAAACGTCCTTGAGCTATTAAGTGAGGAAAAATAAGATTTAAAGACAAAGTGCTAAAATTTTAGCAGTGGTTATGTCTCCCTGTTGGGTTGGATTTTTATTTTTTCTTCAGAGCTTGTCTGTATCTTTACATTTATTTTTATAATTTTATACTCAGAAAAAAATACTAGTCTATTTAAAACATATTTCCACCTTAGAAATGGCATGTACATATATTAGAAAAATCTAGCATGAAAGATGTTTGCCATTCTATACAGTCTTTTCCTTTATTGGAGTACAATTCATGTACAGTATTACATAAGTCACAGGTGTACAACATACGCATTCAGACTTTTTAAGGTTATATTACATTTATAGTTACTACAAAATACTGGCTATATTCCCTGTGTTGTATAATACATCCTTGTAGCTTATTGTATACATAATTGTTTGTACTTCTTAATCTCCTACCCCTGTCATGCCCTTCCCCCCCTTCCCTCTCCCCACTTGTAACCACTAGTTCTCTATATTTGTGAGTCTGTTTTTTGTTATATTCACTAGTTTGTTTTATTTGTTAGATTCCACATATAAGTGGTAGCATACAGTACTTGTGTTTCTCTGACTTATTTCACTTAGCATAATACCCTCCAAGTCCATCCATGTTGCTGCAGATGGCAAAATTTCATTCTTTTTAAAGGCTGAGTAGCATTCTTTTGTGTATATATAAATTGCATCTTCTTTATCCATTCCTCTATTCATGGAGACTTAGGTTGCTTCCAAATCCTGGCAGTTGTAAATAATGGTGCTGTGAACTTTAGGGTGCATGTATCTTTTCAAATTAGTGTTTTGGGTTTTTTTTTTTTTCGTATATTCCCAGGAGTGGAATTACTGGGTCATATGGTAGTTCTATGTTTAGTTTTTTGGAGGAAACCTCCATACTGTTTTCCACAGTGGGTGCACCAATTGACATTCCCACCAACAGTGTACAACTGTTCCCTTGTCTCTACATCCTTGCCAACATCTGTTACTCTGTTTGACAGCCATTCTGACAGGTGTGAGGTGATACCTCATTGTAGTTTTAATTTGCATTTCTGATTAATGATGTTAAGCATCTTTTCATGTGTCTGTTTGCCATCTGCATATCCTCTTTGAAAAAAAATGCATATTGAGGTCTTCTGCTCATTTTTTAATCCAGCTGTTTGATGTTGTATGAGCTGTTGATATATTCTGGATATTAACCCCTATTGGTCATATCATTTGCAAATATACTCTCCTATTCAGCAGGTTGTCTTTTCATTTTGTCAGTGGTTTCCTTTGATGTGCAAAAGCTTTTAAGTTAGGTCCCATTTGTTTTTTCGTTTTATTTCCTTTGCTTTAGGAGACAGATCTAAAAAAAATACGGCTGCAATTTATGTCAGAGTGTTCTGCATATGCTTTCTTCTTGGAGTTTTATGGTTTCCAGTCTTACATTTAGGTCTTTAATCCATTTTGAGTTTATTTTTGTATATGGTGTTAGAGAACGTTCTTATTTTATTCTTTTACATGTAGCTGTCCAGTTTTCCAGCACCCCTTATTGAAGAGACTGTCTTTTCTCCTTTGCATATTCCTGTCTCCTATGTCATAGGCTAATTGACTCTAGGTGTGTGGGTTTATTTCTGGGCTCTCTATTCTGTTCCATTGGTCTCTGTTTTTGTGCCAGTACCATACTGATTTGATTACTGTACCTTTGTAGTATAGTCTGAAGTCAGGGAGCAGAATTCCTCCAGCTCTGTTCTTTCTCAAGATTGTTTTGGGTATTTGGGGACTTTTGTGTTTCTATACAAATTTTAAAATTATTATAGTTCTGTGAAAAAATGCCCTTGGTATTTTGATAGGGATTGCATTGAATCTATAGAATGCCTTGAATCTATAGATTGCCTTGGGTAGTATGGTCTTAACAATATTCTACCAATGCATGAACATGGTTTATCTTTCTGTTTTTCTTGTCTTCTGTCTCTTTCATCAGTGTCATAGTTTTCTGAGTACAGACCTTTTACCTCCTTAGGTAGGTTTATTTCTAGGCACTTTGTTCTTTATGATGTGTTGGTAAATGAGACTGTTTTCTTAATTTCTTTCCCATAGTTCATTGTTAGTGTAAACAGATGCAATAGATTTCTGTATATTAACATTGTATTCTGCAACTTTACTGAATTCATTGAGCTGTAGTAGTTTTTAGTGGTGTCTTCAGGATTTTCTGTGTATGGTATCATGTCATCTACAAACAGTGACAGTTTTACTTCCTTTCCAATTTTTATTTCTTATATCTCTTCTATGATTACTAGGACTTCCAAAACTATGTTGAATAAAAGTGATGAGAATGGGTATTTTTCCTTGTTCCTGATATTACAGGAAATGCTTTCAGCTTTTCACCTTGAGTATGACATTAGCTGTGGGTTTGTCATATATGTTGAGATATATTCCCTCTATGCCCACTTTCTGGAGAGATTTTATCATAAGTGGATGTTGAATTTGGTCAGAAGCTCTTCCTGCGTCTATTGGGGGATGATCATACGGTTTTTATTCAATTTTTTAAATGTGGTGTATCACGTTGATTTTTGTGCATATTGAAAAATCCCTGCATCCCTGGGATAAATAACTCTTGATTGTGGTGTATGATCCTTTTAAGGTACTGTTGGAATCAGTCTCCTAATATTTTGAGGCTTTTTGCATCTGTTAATCAGTGATATTGGCCTGAATTCTTCTGTAACATTTTGTTTTGGTTTGGGTATCTGGGTGGTGCTCGCCCTGTAGAATGACTCTGGAACTGTTCCTTCCTCTGCAATTTTTAGAATAGTTTGAGAAGGATAGGTGTTAACTCTTCTCTAAACGTTTGGTAGAATTCACCTGTGAAGCCATCTGGTCCTGGACTTCTGTTTGTTGGGAGGTTTAATTACTGATTCAATTTCATTACTGGTAATTGGTCTGTTCATATTTTCTACTTCTTCCTGGTTCAGTCTTGGGAGATTGTACATTTTAAAGAACGTGTCCATATCTTCTAGGCTGTGCATTTTATCAGTGTATAGCTGCTCATAGTAGTCTTTTCTGATCTTTTGTGTTTCTGTGGTGTCAGTTGTAACTTTTTCATTTCTTTTTAAAAATTTTTATTGGAGTATAGTTGATTTACAATGTTATTAGTTTCAGGTGTACAGCTGAGTGAATCATATGTATATAATCTCCATTCTTTTTCAGATTCTTTTCCCATTTAGATTATTTCAGAATATTGAGTAGAGTACTCTGTGATATACAGTAGGTCCTTATTAGTTATCTATTTTATATATAGTAGTGTGTATATGTCAATCCCAATCTCCTAATTTATCACTTCCCCCACATTTTCCCTTTGGTAACCATAAGCTTGATTTCAAGATCTGTGAGTCTGTTTTGTCATTAAGTTAATTTGTACCATTTTTATTAGATTCCACATATAAGTCATATCATATGATATTTGTCTACATCTGACTTACTTCACTTAGTATGATAATCTCTAGTTCCATCCATGTTGATGCAAATGGCATTATTTCATTCCTTTTTATGGCTGAGTAATGTTACCTTGTATATGTGTACCACATCTTCTTTATCCATTCCTCTGTTGATAGACATTTAGGTTGCTTCCATGTCTTGGCTATTGTAAATAGTGCTGCAGTGAACACTGGGGTGCATGTATCTTTTTGAATTATGGTTTTCTCCAGATATATGCCCAAGAGTGGTATTGCTGCAACATATGGTAATTCTATAGGTAGTTTTTTAAAGAACCTCCATACTGTTCTCCACCATGATTGTACCAATTTACATTCCAACAAGCAGTGCAGGAGGGTTCACTTTTGTTCACACCATCTCCAGCATTTACTGTTTGTAGATTTTTTGATGATGGCCATTCTGACTGGTGTGAGGTGATACCTCATTGTAGTTTTGATTTGCATTTCTCTAATAATTAGTGATGTTGAGCATCTTTCCATGTGATTTTTGGCCATCGGTATATCTTCTTTGGAGAAAAGTCTGCTTAAATATTCTGCTATTTTTTGATTGGGTTGTTTGTTTTTTTGATATTGACCTGCATGTGATGTTTGTGTATTTTGGAGATTAATCCCTTGTCGGTTGCTTCATTTGCAAATATTTTCTCCCATTCTGAGTGTTGTCATTTCATTTCATTTATGGTTTCCTTTGCTATGCAACAGTTTTTAAGTTTAATTAGGTCCCATTTATTGTTTATTTTCATTACTCTAGGAGGTAGATCAAAAAAGACATTGCGGCGATTAATGTCAGAGAGTGTTCTGCCTATGTTTTCCTCTAGGAGTTTTATAGTATCCAGCCTTACATTAGGTCTTTAATCCGTTTTGAGTTGATTTTTGTGTATGGTGTTAGGGAGTGTTCTAATTTCATTCTTTTACATATAGCTGTCCAGTTTTTGCAGCACCACTGATTTAAGAGGCTGTCTTTTCTCCAGTGTATATTCTTGCCTCTTTTGTCATAGATTAGGTGACCATAGGTGCATGGGTTTATCTCTGGACATTCTATCCTGTTCCAGTGATCTACATTTCTGTTTTTGTGCCAGTACCATACTGTTTTGATTACTATAGCTTTGTAGTATAGTCTGAAGTTAGAGAGCCTGATTCCTCCAGCTCCATTTTTCTTTCTCAAGATTGATTTGGGGCTTCTCTGGTGGCACAGTGGTTGACAGTCCGCCTGCCGATGCAGGGGACACGGGTTCGTGCCCCAGTTCGGGAAGATCCCACATGCCACAGAGCGGCTGGACCTGTGAGCCATGGCCGCTGAGCTTGCGCGTTCGGAGCCTATGCTCTGCAATGGGAGAGGCCACAACAGTGAGAGGCCCATGTACTGCAAAAAAAAAAAAAAAAAGATTGCTTTGGCTCTTCAGGGTCTTTGTGTTTCCATACAAATTGTAAAATATTTTGTTCTAGTTCTGTGAAAAATGCCATTGGTAATTTGATAGTGATTGCATTGAATCTGTAGATTCCTTTGGGTAGTATGGTCATTTTGACGGTATTGATTCTTCCAATCCAAGAACATGGTATCTCTCTCTGTTTGTGTCATCTTTGATTTCTTTCATCAGCATCTTACAGTTTTCTGAGTACAGGTCTTTTGCCTCCTTAGGTAGGTTTATTCCAGGTACTTTATTCTTTTTGATGTGATGGTAAATGTGATTGTTTCTTTAATTTCTCTTTTTGATCTTTTGTTATTACTGTATAGGAATGCAAGAGATTTCTGTGTATTAATTTTGTATCCTGCAACTTTACCAAATCATTGAGCTCTAGTAGTTTTCTGGTAGCACCTTTAGGATTCTTTATGTATAGTATCATGTCATCTGCAAACAGTGACAGTTTTACTTCTTTTTTTCCAATATGGATTCCTTTTATTTCTTTTTCTTCTCTGATTGCCATGGCTAAGACTTCCATAACTACGTTGAATAAAAGTGGAGAGGGTGGATTCATTGTCTTGTTCTTGATCTTAGAGGCAATGCTTTCAGTTTTCACCACTGAGAATGATGTTAGCTGTGAGTTTATCATATATGGCCTTTATTATGTTGAGGTAGTTTCCCTCTATGCCCAGTTTCTGGAGAGTTTTTATCATAAATGGGTGTTGAATTTTGTCAAAAGCTTTTCCTGCATCTATTGAGATGATCATATGGTTTTTATTCTTCAGTTTGTTAATGTGGCATATCACATTGATTTTCCATATATTGAAGAATCCTTGCATCCCTGGGATAAATCCCATAAGATCATGGTGTATGATCTTTTTAATTTATTGGTGGATTTTGTTTGCTAGTATTTTGGTGAGGATTTTTGCCTCTATGTTCATCAGTGATATTGGCCTGTAATTTTTGTTGTTGTTGTACCTTTGTCTGGTTTTGGTATCAGGGTGATGGTGGCCTCATAGAATGAGCTTGGGAGTGTTCCTTCCTCTGCAATTTTTGGGAAGAGTTTCAGAAGGATAGGTGTTAACTCTCCTCTACATGTTTGATAGTATTCACCTGTGAAGCCATCTGGTCCTGAGCTTCTGTTTGTTGGAAGTTTTTAAATCACAGTTTGAATTTCAGTACTTGTGATTGGTTTGTTCATATTTTCTATTTCTTCCTAGTTCAGTCTTGGAAGGTTGTACCTTTCTAAGAATTTGTCCATTACTTCTAGGTTGTCCATTTTATTGGCATATAGTTGCTTGCAGTAGTCTCTTATGATCCTTAGTATTTCTGTGGTGTCCATCATAACTTCTCCTTTCTCATGTCTAATTTTATTGATTTGAGTCCTCTCCCTTTTTTTCTTGATAAGTCTGGCTAAAGGTTTATCAGTTTTGTTTATCTTTTCAAAGAACCAGCTTTTACTTTCATTGATCTTTTCTATTGTTTTCTTCATCCCTATTTCATTTATTTCTGCTCTGATTTTTATGATTTCTTTTCTTCTACTAACTTTGGATTTTATTTGTTCTTCTTCCTCTAGTTGCTTTACATGTAAGGTTAAGTTGTTTATTTGAGGTTTTTCTTGTTTCCTGAGGTAAGATTGTATTGCTCTTAGAACTGCTTTTGCTGTGTCCCATAGGTTTTGGATCATTGTGTTTTCATTGTCATTTTTCTGTAGGTATTTTTTTCCCCTCTTTGATTTCTTCAGTGATCCATTAGTTGTTTAGTAACATATTGTTTAGTCTGCACATGTTATCTCCATTGACCTGAAACTGAAAGGTTTTCTGGGGCATGAGTCTTTCAGTGTTAAACCAGGAACTCTGAGCAAACTGGGATGGTTAGTCACCCAATTTAGCAGTCAGGAATGTTAGTTAAGCCTTCCTAGATATCTACTTCAATTTAATGGAGAAGTTTGCTTCATTGGTAATGGAATAGGTCTTTTCAAACTTATGATTGGAGTTACTCCACTGTTTTCCACTTTCCACATTCAACATTGAAGCCTCAAAAATACATAAAAAGAATATTTTCACATGTTATTTTCTCTATTATTTTCACTGCTATCTTGTATAGAATATTTAATTAATACAGTCCTTAGCATTTTAGAATGAAGTTTCTCATTTGTTGTGCCAGAGGGTGGTATGGGTAAATTACTGGGGATGAGGTGAGTTGAGGAGGGTTGACACTATATTTGTCACAATCTTGCCTATGGCAGACATGATAAAAGAAGTCAGCAAACCTTGTAGATAATCAAGCTAATTGTTAAATGTAAGCAAGTGGGATTGTAATTGGGGAAAGCAGTTTTGGTTAAGATGTGGCATGGTCCAGTGACACAGAACTTCATAGTTTAGACATTAACTAAGTAATTTTCAGAGATTTTCAAGGTGAAGTCCTGGTACTACCTGCATTGGAATCCCATGGGAAGCTTATTAAAATGCTGACTTTGGAGCCTTTGCCTAGACTTACAGTGTTCAAATATCTGATGTTTGTGAATCAGGAAATTTGCATTTGTGATAGGCACCCAGATGATTCTTATTAAGAACATTAAAGTTTGAGAACTACTCAATTTCAGCTAGTGAAGCCACTAATATTTATTGAATTAACTACTCAGCAGAAATATTTTGGACCAATTTAGCATATTGGCATGTGGTAAAAATGAAAGAGAACATAGCTCTTTAAATTTCTGAAGTCTTCAGAGATGAAGCTTGTTTTATTTTTTAGAATGTGTATATATTATAAATAATTGGCCTATACAATTATGGAGGCTGGTGAGTCCAAAATCTATAGTGTGGGCCAGCAGGCTTGATACGCAG